>NW_025899909.1:0-195151 GCF_022539505.1 Lolium rigidum | reverse complement strand
GCATTGGTAATTAATCCTAGGGTGATATAACCCATGCAATGGAACCTCCACCATATCAACACATACCATGGTTCCATTGCCCACCACATAGTCATATTCATAATTGTAAAATAATACTTTGCTTTTCAATGCATGAGTGATAAGTATAGTACTTTGCATATAGTTTGATACAAATAATCAAATGACATGAGCAAGCGATGAACTTGCCTTTCTTGACTGCAAGATTATGCGGGCAAAAGCTTCGATACGTGATAACTCCAAATTCTGAAATACCATCATCGTCCGGTAAGGACAATGTTTAAAGAACTGGCAAGGATGCTATAATGCATAATATGAGATGCAATCGTCCCGAGCGTAACCTAACCTCGATGATTTAGGATGTATGAGTTGTAAAGATTTCTTTAGGGTTGGTTGCACTTTTATAATGGTTCTCAAACAAGGTTCTTATTAGGGTTTGGTTATATTCGCATCATATCCAAGTGATATAATACATCATAACAATTACACACATAAAGAATAGTGATGGAATAATATGTAAAGAACAGTTGTCAATTTTAAGTTCTACAGATCATGGTTGATGATTACTTATACTATACTTCAAAAGAATAACTTTTGAAGAACATGTTAATTAAGAATTAATGAGTATTTCAAAGAAGGATTGGGGCTTCTAAGGTTTGATTAACATTTGTACTTCAAAAGAATAACTTTTGAAGAACAGAGTTAAAATAAGAATATGAACTACTTTAAATAGGAGCTAAGTGCTATTAGGGTTTACTAATAGGACTGGTTGGTGCTTAAATAGAAGTGATCTACATGTAGAAAGTATTAGTAGATTTATTACTGTGGTTTCTCCTAAGCATCATATCAAAGGATGGTTATCAAGGTGTTGCTATGAGTTAGAGTTTACTATGACTTCATATTTGCTTTACTAAATAATCTCTAATAGTTTCTAAGCTAAGTGGTTTATCATTTCCTAAGTAAGGTTTAGTTGGATAGGAACATGTGATGTGATTTGCTACACAAAGTTGATACTAGGGTTTATCATTATGGTTCTACTAGGGTTTAAGGATTGAGGTTGATCTTAATGGTATGGTATATAGGAGTGGTGATCAATGGTACTAATTCAATTAACAAGTTAGGGTTTCTACCTAGGTGTCATTAGTGGATCATACAGGTTTTAATTAAGAATAGGAACATGAAATGATAATCTCATGTGACTTGGTTTTATGCTAGTGGATCCTAAGTATGTATTCAATTGTTTCTTACTAGGGTTCTATAGGTATAGATGAACCTCACATGATCACATGTGATAAGCAACTAGGGTTTTAGAGTTACTACTAAAGTGTAAAGATCACATGGGTTAAATCCTTAGGGTTTTAGGTTTGCAACTACTAGGGATGAACACATGAAATAATGAGATCAATGTCTTACTTAAATTAAACTTAGGGTTTCTAAATTATGGCATAACTCCTAAAATGATAATTGGTAATAGAGTTGTGGTTACTAATTACTTTGAATCAAAATTAGTGATGGTTTGACATTTTATTAATTTTCACAAGATTTAATAATTAGGGCAACTTCTATTTAGGTTTAGTTAAGAATTAGGGTTTAACAATTGTTATTAGGTTTTAAAATACTTAACTTGGTAACTAAAGATGTTTAAATAAACAAGTTTTGAATTACCAAAATAATATTGACTTATAATATTTTCTGGAGTGATTATTATTTAGAGAAAATAGAAAATAGTAATTTGCAAATTAGGGTTTATGAATTACCACTAATAATTAAGTTAATGCAAATATGGTAAATAAAATTAATCCTAACATTTTACTTAGTTACTGAATAGTTAAAATTTAATTTTGAAACTTCACTAATTCTTGAATTCAAATTGTATTTTAAATAATTGAAAAGACATAATTAATAAGGTTAAAAATAAGTGAAATTTTATTTTGACACACATTTTTGTTTTATATTTTATTTGAATAGAGTTTATTTTTGTGAGCATTTTCATATATTATTTATATTTTTCTGATTTGAAATGAATTTTATCTATTTCTGCAAAGTTTCAGATATTTCCTGGTTTTTTAAATTAAACAGAAAATGCTATTTGTACCGATTCAGATCTAGCTCTACTCACTGACTGGTGGGGTACATGTCCACGCTGGCTGCCACGCAAGCAAGGACCGGTCAAAGTTGACCAGTACCTTTGACCTCACCGGCGGTTAAACGCCGGCGGTCAGCAGATGGTGGCGCCGCCGATTTACGGCCTCCCAGGACACGCGACTAAGTGCATTCGAACGAGTACTGCAAAGCGAAGCGAATGGTGGTGGTGGTTTAGCGAGGGGATCACCGGAGCTACGCCGGCGACCATGTCCCGCGGTGGTTTACTCCGGCGAGCACACGAACTACGGCTACGGTTGATGCCAGGAAGCAATAGAGGGGTACAGAGATGCGCAAGCTCACCCTGAAGCTCAAGGTGTGGTCAGCTCCGGCGATTGTTGACGGAGATGATGACGATTGAGCTTTTCTTGGTGAACCCGAGTGAAAGGGAACGCCGAAATTTCTCCTCCTCCTGGCTCCCCTTGATGCTCTACTCCTCCAGAATGAACTACGCGGTCAGGCGCTTCGAATGAGCTGCGCCATGGCCCTCAAGATGATCTCCATCGACGGTGTCGTGCTTAACACCGGCGACCAATCGAGGAAGAATGTGGAAGCTAGAGAGGTTCTGGGAAGAAATGGATGGGCGGCAAGGTGCTAGGGTTTCTCGGCGGTGCTGTACGCATATTTATAGGGCAAGAGAGGGTCTGGTTCGTCGGCTCGCCGGCGGTACTGGCCGAGATGCGATGGCGACGGTGAGCTGCATTCGGGCGTGAATCTTGATGTCTTCGGATAGACTCGGACGCGAGAGAGATAGTGGAGGGTTCTGGAAGCTTCGTTGGCGTCCGGGGCATCCTTATCGGCTTCGAGGACGTGGCCGCCGTTCCTCGCCGCGCTCGTCGACGCCGTGGAGGAAGACGACGCCCTCGTCTTGTTTTGTGCCGGCGACGAAACGGTAAGTGGCCGTGGGCTGGACCGGGCCGTGGTGGTGGGTTGGTCCCGGGCTCAGCTGCTGGGCTGCACGGCCGAGTAAGCCCCCTTTTCTTTTTATCTCTTTTCTATTTTCTCGTTTTTATTTACTTGTTTTGAATTTGTTATTTGAATTCAAATTTGAATTCTGTTTTGTTTTGTAGGTTCTTAAACATTTGAATATCAGTATAACTTGATAACCATGCTCACTGTATAATCTTGTTATTTAAACAAATATTTAGTTTAGGATTTAATTAATATCTTGTGAGGCTTGAGTAAAATATAAATGGTTTAGTGATTTATTTCAATTCCCTTTTTAATTTAGGAACCAGATCTATTTAAATGATTTGAAATTTAGAACATGTGCATGGTGAACACATTTTGTTTTTCTAGTGCTTAACCATATTGATTGTTCATATCTATTTTAATTAAGGTTGAAGTTTCAATTAAATGGTGTTGTGAATAGAATGAGTTTATGATTTCATGTGGGTTCTTAGGGTTTAAGAAGATGATTGAATAAACTCTATCATTACTAATCTTGCTTAGGAACTTCTAACTTGGATTATACTGGTGATCCATGATACACAAGTTATGGCATATTATTTTATGTAGATTGGTTCCATATGACAAGGTTTATGGCTTTGGGAATACTTCACTAATTGAAGTATTAAATAGACATGAGGCATGGGAGGGTTTTACTTATAATTCAAAGTGATACTTGGATTGAAATGTGGTCTAGGGTTTTTATTTGAGATTACCCATGGGATACTCAAGTTAGAATTGGGTATAAGCATAAGCTTTGATTATGTTTTATTGGCTAGCTAGGGTTACTCTTCCATACAAGGCATGAGGATTGGTCTGGGGTTTACTACTAGTGATATACTTATTATTTTATGTGATAGATGATATCTATCAATCATATGGGTTTAACTTATCATCTATATCTACAAGTTATGATCATGCATTAGACAAGATCCACTCATTCCTCACTAATCCTTCCTTATTATTCCTCTCATCACACTCATCCTAGATTCTTAGGGTTTATAATTAATACTAAGTTGTGATGATTATGGAATTGGTTTTCTAAGGTATTGTTATTGGAATAGGGTTCTCACCTCCAAGATTAAATATTGACTTGAACAACTAAGATTAGTATTACTCTAGTATTCTTGTATGAACATGGCTATGATTAGTATTATAACTTCTCTCACTTCTCAATGTCTTGGAATATCCTAAGATCCTACTCAAGAGATGATGATATGATCCTCTAAATATATGGTTTGCCTAGGAATTCTACCTTGCAATCTTATGTAGCTTGTTCTTCGGAAATCTGATAAACCCGCATCTTGTGGTATGCCTCCACCTCCTAGCTTCTTCATCTTGATTCTAGCTAATTCACATGGAGTGGCTCTATGTGTTTGTTCCCATGTATGATGGTACTTGATGATCAAATGGATGAAGGGTGTGGCTCTATTTATAGGCTTGGGTAAGCTCTAGTATCATGACACATAGGTGGTGACTCTTGTTTTGGTTTGATGAGTAAGGTGCTTGGTTGTCATGCCCTCATCCATAGCAATCCTTTGAGCATGAGGTGGCAAAGCTTGGAAAGCAAGTCATGTAGATATTTTCATCCCATGTGGCAAGATCATTATCCTCTCATATGATTTATTTTTGGATAGCCAAGTGGCATTTGCTACTAAATATCTTGTGGATGGTTTTTATTATTGTTGATGAGTCACTATATTATATTTGATTGGATTTATATTATAATATTGGTGAAAAGGTGGAAGTTGAAGGTTATTCCTCAAATTTGGATAGTTTTTGTTTGATTTCACCAAGGCATGATCATATGAGTTTCAAAGTACTCATAGTTAATTTTATTCAAATAGTTTGAACTATAATTCGTAATGTAAATGGATTTAGTTTTATGATATTCCATATACTTAATAAGTTATGATTTAAATGAGAATGTGTGGCTTTTATGCACTTTAGACCCTGTGGTTTAACTTATTTATAAGTGAATTAATTTACACACAAAGGTAGTTGCTAACTTTCAAGTGTTAATAAGTTAGGTTTTGATTATTAAAGAATGTGTTGTTGTAAATCTAATTCCATTTGATCTAATACATAGATCAAATCATCTCTACCCAAAATAAGGTTTTAGCAAAGATCACAGTGAAGTTTATAGCGCTTGACTTGATGATCTACTTCAATTCCAGCAAGTCAAGTGAAACTGTGGTAAGTTTTATTTGAAGCGCGAAAATTCCCCGGATTTTCTATGCATGAATGCAATGCACACTTTGGTGTTCTCTCATTTTATTGCCTCTAAACCTGGGATATTACAGCCTCTCCCCCTTAAACTGAACTTCGTCCCGAAGTTCGAACGCTCTCTTGTTTCGGAATGTTGAAATGTCTTGAACAGATCACCATCCTTCAACTCCATGGTGATCACACTAGATATAATTGAATATATCCCTTGTCCAGATCCTTCATGAAGTCTTCTGATGTTTGGCACTGATACTTTCTTCAATTCTATGATTTCTTCCAACACTCTAAGCTTATAGGCTTACTCTCCCAAGATTCTTGGATTAGGACATCTTATTGAGTTAATGGACTTTACTAATGGCTATGGTGACATCTCCCTATTTAGGTACTCAAAGCTTGGTTCTACCAGCTGCGGTAATCCAGCTGCGGTGTAATATGGCACTATGGTGTACCAGCTGCGATGTTCAAACCTTGATTCTAAAGGATTGGTTTAAAGTAAGGTATTGTTTTCCCTTACTACCATAACGAAAGTAATGGTACTTCGTAAGGTATTTACAATAAGCATGGTCCTGGTGGTTTAGTCATACGAATGGATTAGACTCATTTAGTCCATCCCATCATGGCCTCTAGTTTATACTAGTTATCTTCCTTTTGGTTTCTTTAGGCTCCATGAAAGGAATCTTTCTAATAATCATTAGTTTTGGTATGGTCAAACTCCTTCGCATAGTATCTTCTTAGGCTTTGATTGTTCTCCGATATCTTCTTCCTCCAACTTCATTATCGAAGACTTACTTAAGTTCTCTTGGTTTCGAGTAATTACAATTAACCACTCAAGTTAAGGTCTAACCCTTACTTCTTCGAGATATGAACCTCGGCTTCTGGTCTGACAATCTCCTGAGAGTACTTTTATATGGGTACTTCCCAACAACCTTATAAAACTAAGATCGGGCTTCCTCTCAGTTCAGACCTTTTTCTCCGTCTATCACACTACAAACCATAACTTAATACTTCTCCTTCAGCCTTCCTCTCCCCCTTGGAGTTTACTAATGATCTTCAAACTTACTTCCTTCTAATCATTAAACTCCAAGGGTTAGAAGATTAGTCTTGGTTTGGCTTATATTTTGTACTTTTCTAAAGTCTCACGAAGAATTATTTGTGGTGTATCCACACAATTGTGGACATCCATTGTAAGTCCTCCGACTAAATATTTATTAGCTATGGAATACCAGCTGTGAAATACTAGCTGCGGAATCCCCTTTTCTTTTAGGGTAAAGAAATGTTCAGGCTGTGGGCTATCTGGTACCAGCTGCAGACTACCTAGTACCAGATGTGGCTTATTAGATACCAGCTGTGGCTATGTTATGGTTCTAGTCAATATCTACTTACCAGCTGTGGCTACTTACATAGTTTTAGTTAAAATATACCTCACTTCACATACTTTCTCTTCATGATTATCCTATATCAGCTGCGGTCTTATTATACCAGCTACGACTTCACTTGTCTATTTTTCTTATTCTAGGGTTTGTTTTGCAAGATAACCACTTGTTGACACTATGAAGATAGTATCGTAAGTGACTTCACTTGCATTACCTTCTTCCATAATGAATACGGCTCCACTTCTACTACTCCATATTCACTATTTTTCTCACTTTTATGGTACTTCCATGTTGAAATACTCCTTGATTAAGGATAAAAGTGAGTTTAATTGGTCCTTCCATCAGATTGTTGTGGTGACTTCCCACAATTTTACTTGCTTCTACAAGTGAACCATCATCTTGACTTCAAAATCTTCAGAATTCGTCACTTCCTCACACGAATACCTTTACCCTCTAGACCTATAACATCAAGTAAGAGCTTGATATTGCAACATGCATTTGCATATCAAAGTCAAACTTCATGTATGGATCTAGTCAATCAATGAAGATTCAATAAAATCCAAGAAGATTCAGCTTTGTGTTCATAGTACACATCCTTATATGCCTGAATATAAAAGTTGGGTCAGACATCCCTAAACATCAGGATCAGATGTGTAGTATATAACACCGCATAAGATAGGTTTAGGTTGTGATACTTAGCACAATACGTGAATTTCTACTATTTGTCTCAACATTTATCTTAATTGCACAATTGCAATCAAGTAAACTCGAGAAATATGGCCTGGAATAATTGAAGTTAACCTAGTTTTCTTTGGAAGTACTAACAAAATGGTATACCGTATATATGTGCGATTGAGGACTACTTCCTATAATACAATTAGTTCTAACATGTCTACTCTAAACACATGATTGTTTGGAATATACCAACTATAACTCTAGAATTTCTCTATGTGATATGCTCTAAATAAGCCTTCTTTAAATTAAGGACTATGATTCTAACATACTTGGTACAGCTTTCCGAGATTTTAAGGCCTAAGCTTTCGAACTATTCCCTAAATCCTTACTCCTTATCATTCTTTTGTTATCGTACTTATGATGTTCTACTCCATCATACCATGATTCTCAAGTGAATCATATATGAGTACCTAGTTTATTATTGAAAGTAGACTCATGTAACTCCTATCACTCTTCCTTACCTCCTATGATTGACTCATCATAGGTACATACTACCTCATATTACTTATCTACATTACTTAACATCAGTCATTTGACATTTTAAATGACTCTTACATAACCATAACTAGCATTGGTATACTTCTTCCAATAGGATATCTTCCTTGTGGTTGTATCCTCTCTTTGGACTACCATGTGTTGTATACCAACGGTGGTCTACTACCACCAATTATCTTAAGCTCCATTGGTGTTCTAGTTATTTGGAATGAAGCAAGATAACTAACTAACTTTACTTAAGAAAGATAGATAAGAAAGATTGACTCAAGTGTGTCAGGATTATTCTCAAGTGAATACCCATCTCAAGTCAAAAGAATAATTGGTTTAGCATAGTTAGCTTAGCTAGAACACTTCCTATAGACACTACCAAACCTATAGGTCTCCTTTAAAGGGTTTTAATCCTAGGGTCAAAGCATTTGCTCTGATACCAGCTGTGATGACCCAGCGTACCACTGCATGGTGTAGTACACAAGTCGTTGACATAACACAAGTGAAACACCGTTCCACCCATATTACATCTCTCGCAGTGGTACAACGAAACATATGCGGGTCCAAGGTATGTCTATAGAAGTACACACGAACAGTTTACATAAGATCCACACACCCTCCTACTTTACGAGTGAGGTAAAACTTCAAATAAAGCTCCGGAAGAACGACTCGTAATCTATCTTATTGCTAGCTTAAGTTCAAGAGCTACTTGGCTTGCTATAGAAATCTAGCTACTTAGGTGCTAGGATTAGGGAAAGATTCCCTTCTATTGCTAGTCTAGGTTTCCATTATAACTGATGCAGGAGTTGACTCCATTGACTTCTTTGATTGGATTCTTCATCTCGTTGCAGTTGACTCCTTTGTCTTCGAGTTCCACGGTAGTTTCTCCTTCGGTGCCTTGCTCTAAGAAGGGGGTTCAAACGAGATAGAATGAGTACGAGCGTACTCAGCAAGTTCATATTAGGAAATATGTGTATCATGCACTAGCTACAGCCATAGACCAGAAAGTCATAGGCCAATGCAAGTTTTTGTAAACATTTCTTCAAAAGGTTTATTTTATTCTGAAAACTATGCCCGTCAGTCTTCACAGAGTTGACCGAACTTCGTGGAGTTCCTTTCCTGCCGCGTTCGCAGCTTCCTTCCCGGAACAGGGAGTGACAGATCACAATTCGGTATCCTCTGCAGAGGTGCGTTACTTTTCCCATAAGAGAACTTATCCTTGTTGCCAACCGAGTAGCATGCTCGTCCACACTTCCTTTGGTGTGAGGCCAGGTGTAAGATCCAAGCCCACACCGCCTTCTCCGCGACCGCAAACCCACCCTTTTGTCCGACCCTACACCTCCGGTAGACTTCCCCGATAATACGGCTTTACTCATGGTGTACTCCGGACAATCCTTCATAGATGGTAGAGATTAACATCACTAATGGATGGGGATTTAAAAGGATTTCCCAACCTATTGCGGCAGTGCCTCCAACACCCCACCGTCTCTACCAATCCGTTGGCGTGCAGAAGGGAAAAGATACGGCTGGCTTCCCCAGAGCCATTATAGATCTCATGGTCAACGCGGTTTGTACGGCGCTAGAATCACTGGACGGCATTGGTAATTAATCCTAGGGTGATATAACCCATGCAATGGAACCTCCACCATATCAACACATACCATGGTTCCATTGCCCACCACATAGTCATATTCATAATTGTAAAATAATACTTTGCTTTTCAATGCATGAGTGATAAGTATAGTACTTTGCATATAGTTTGATACAAATAATCAAATGACATGAGCAAGCGATGAACTTGCCTTTCTTGACCGCAAGATTATGCGGGCAAAAGCTTCGATACGTGATAACTCCAAATTCTGAAATACCATCATCGTCCGGTAAGGACAATGTTTAAAGAACTGGCAAGGATGCTATAATGCATAATATGAGATGCAATCGTCCCGAGCGTAACCTAACCTCGATGATTTAGGATGTATGAGTTGTAAAGATTTCTTTAGGGTTGGTTGCACTTTTATAATGGTTCTCAAACAAGGTTCTTATTAGGGTTTGGTTATATTCGCATCATATCCAAGTGATATAATACATCATAACAATTACACACATAAAGAATAGTGATGGAATAATATGTAAAGAACAGTTGTCAATTTTAAGTTCTACAGATCATGGTTGATGATTACTTATACTATACTTCAAAAGAATAACTTTTGAAGAACATGTTAATTAAGAATTAATGAGTATTTCAAAGAAGGATTGGGGCTTCTAAGGTTTGATTAACATTTGTACTTCAAAAGAATAACTTTTGAAGAACAGGTTAAAATAAGAATATGAACTACTTTAAATAGGAGCTAAGTGCTATTAGGGTTTACTAATAGGACTGGTTGGTGCTTAAATAGAAGTGATCTACATGTAGAAAGTATTAGTAGATTTATTACTGTGGTTTCTCCTAAGCATCATATCAAAGGATGGTTATCAAGGTGTTGCTATGAGTTAGAGTTTACTATGACTTCATATTTGCTTTACTAAATAATCTCTAATAGTTTCTAAGCTAAGTGGTTTATCATTTCCTAAGTAAGGTTTAGTTGGATAGGAACATGTGATGTGATTTGCTACACAAAGTTGATACTAGGGTTTATCATTATGGTTCTACTAGGGTTTAAGGATTGAGGTTGATCTTAATGGTATGGTATATAGGAGTGGTGATCAATGGTACTAATTCAATTAACAAGTTAGGGTTTCTACCTAGGTGTCATTAGTGGATCATACAGGTTTTAATTAAGAATAGGAACATGAAATGATAATCTCATGTGACTTGGTTTTATGCTAGTGGATCCTAAGTATGTATTCAATTGTTTCTTACTAGGGTTCTATAGGTATAGATGAACCTCACATGATCACATGTGATAAGCAACTAGGGTTTTAGAGTTACTACTAAAGTGTAAAGATCACATGGGTTAAATCCTTAGGGTTTTAGGTTTGCAACTACTAGGGATGAACACATGAAATAATGAGATCAATGTCTTACTTAAATTAAACTTAGGGTTTCTAAATTATGGCATAACTCCTAAAATGATAATTGGTAATAGAGTTGTGGTTACTAATTACTTTGAATCAAAATTAGTGATGGTTTGACATTTTATTAATTTTCACAAGATTTAATAATTAGGGCAACTTCTATTTAGGTTTAGTTAAGAATTAGGGTTTAGCAATTGTTATTAGGTTTTAAAATACTTAACTTGGTAACTAAAGATGTTTAAATAAACAAGTTTTGAATTACCAAAATAATATTGACTTATAATATTTTCTGGAGTGATTATTATTTAGAGAAAATAGAAAATAGTAATTTGCAAATTAGGGTTTATGAATTACCACTAATAATTAAGTTAATGCAAATATGGTAAATAAAATTAATCCTAACATTTTACTTAGTTACTGAATAGTTAAAATTTAATTTTGAAACTTCACTAATTCTTGAATTCAAATTGTATTTTAAATAATTGAAAAGACATAATTAATAAGGTTAAAAATAAGTGAAATTTTATTTTGACACACATTTTTGTTTTATATTTTATTTGAATAGAGTTTATTTTTGTGAGCATTTTCATATATTATTTATATTTTTCTGATTTGAAATGAATTTTATCTATTTCTGCAAAGTTTCAGATATTTCCTGGTTTTTTAAATTAAACAGAAAATGCTATTTGTACCGATTCAGATCTAGCTCTACTCACTGACTGGTGGGGTACATGTCCACGCTGGCTGCCACGCAAGCAAGGACCGGTCAAAGTTGACCAGTACCTTTGACCTCACCGGCGGTAGCAGATGGTGGCGCCGCCGATTTACGGCCTCCCAGGACACGCGACTAAGTGCATTCGAACGAGTACTGCAAAGCGAAGCGAATGGTGGTGGTGGTTTAGCGAGGGGATCACCGGAGCTACGCCGGCGACCATGTCCCGCGGTGGTTTACTCCGGCGAGCACACGAACTACGGCTACGGTTGATGCCAGGAAGCAATAGAGGGGTACAGAGATGCGCAAGCTCACCCTGAAGCTCAAGGTGTGGTCAGCTCCGGCGATTGTTGACGGAGATGATGACGATTGAGCTTTTCTTGGTGAACCCGAGTGAAAGGGAACGCCGAAATTTCTCCTCCTCCTGGCTCCCCTTGATGCTCTACTCCTCCAGAATGAACTATGAGGTCAGGCGCGTCGAATGAGCTGCGCCATGGCCTCCAAGATGACCTCCATCGACGGCGTCGTGCTTGACACCGGCGACCAGTCGAGGAAGAATGTGGAAGCTAGAGAGGTTCTGGGAAGAAATGGATGGGCGGCAAGGTGCTAGGGTTTCCTGGCGGTGCTGTACGCATATTTATAGGGCAAGAGAGGGTCTGGTTCGTCGGCTCACCGGCGGTACTGGCCGAGATGCGATGGCGACGGTGAGCTGCATTCGGGCGTGAATCTTGATGTCTTCGGATAGACTCGGACGCGAGAGAGATAGTGGAGGGTTCTGGAAGCTTCGTTGGCGTCCGGGGCATCCTTATCGGCTTCGAGGACGTGGCCGCCGTTCCTCGGCCGCGCGCGTCGACGCCGTGGAGGAAGACGACGCCCTCGTCTTGTTTTGTGCCGGCGACGAAACGGTAAGTGGCCGTGGGCTGGGCTGGGCCGTGGTGGTGGGTTGGTCCTGGGCTCAGTCTGCTGGGCTGCACGGCCGGGTAAGCCCCCTTTTCTTTTTATCTCTTTTCTATTTTCTGTTTTTATTTACTTGTTTTGAATTTGTTATTTGAATTCAAATTTGAATTCTGTTTTGTTTTGTAGGTTCTTAAACATTTGAATATCGGTATAACTTGATAACCATGCTCACTTGTATAATCTTGTTATTTAAACAAATATTTAGTTTAGGATTTAATTAATATCTTGTGAGGCTTGAGTAAAATATAAATGGTTTAGTGATTTATTTCAATTCCCTTTTTAATTTAGGAACCAGATCTATTTAAATGATTTGAAATTTAGAACATGTGCATGGTGAACACATTTTGTTTTTCTAGTGCTTAACCATATTGATTGTTCATATCTATTTTAATTAAGGTTGAAGTTTCAATTAAATGGTGTTGTGAATAGAATGAGTTTATGATTTCATGTGGGTTCTTAGGGTTTAAGAAGATGATTGAATAAACTCTATCATTACTAATCTTGCTTAGGAACTTCTAACTTGGATTATACTGGTGATCCATGATACACAAGTTATGGCATATTATTTTATGTAGATTGGTTCCATATGACAAGGTTTATGGCTTTGGGAATACTTCACTAATTGAAGTATTAAATAGACATGAGGCATGGGAGGGTTTTACTTATAATTCAAAGTGATACTTGGATTGAAATGTGGTCTAGGGTTTTTATTTGAGATTACCCATGGGATACTCAAGTTAGAATTGGGTATAAGCATAAGCTTTGATTATGTTTTATTGGCTAGCTAGGGTTACTCTTCCATACAAGGCATGAGGATTGGTGCAGGGTTTACTACTAGTGATATACTTATTATTTTATGTGATAGATGATATCTATCAATCATATGGGTTTAACTTATCATCTATATCTACAAGTTATGATCATGCATTAGACAAGATCCACTCATTCCTCACTAATCCTTCCTTATTATTCCTCTCATCACACTCATCCTAGATTCTTAGGGTTTATAATTAATACTAAGTTGTGATGATTATGGAATTGGTTTTCTAAGGTATTGTTATTGGAATAGGGTTCTCACCTCCAAGATTAAATATTGACTTGAACAACTAAGATTAGTATTACTCTAGTATTCTTGTATGAACATGGCTATGATTAGTATTATAACTTCTCTCACTTCTCAATGTCTTGGAATATCCTAAGATCCTACTCAAGAGATGATGATATGATCCTCTAAATATATGGTTTGCCTAGGAATTCTACCTTGCAATCTTATGTAGCTTGTTCTTCGGAAATCTGATAAACCTGCATCTTGTGGTATGCCTCCACCTCCTAGCTTCTTCATCTTGATTCTAGCTAATTCACATGGAGTGGCTCTATGTGTTTGTTCCCATGTATGATGGTACTTGAGGATCAAATGGATGAAGGGTGTGGCTCTATTTATAGGCTTGGGTAAGCTCTAGTATCATGACACATAGGTGGTGACTCTTGTTTTGGTTTGATGAGTAAGGTGCTTGGTTGTCATGCCCTCATCCATAGCAATCCTTTGAGCATGAGGTGGCAAAGCTTGGAAAGCAAGTCATGTAGATATTTTCATCCCATGTGGCAAGATCATTATCCTCTCATATGATTTATTTTTGGATAGCCAAGTGGCATTTGCTACTAAATATCTTGTGGATGGTTTTTATTATTGTTGATGAGTCACTATATTATATTTGATTGGATTTATATTATAATATTGGTGAAAAGGTGGAAGTTGAAGGTTATTCCTCAAATTTGGATAGTTTTTGTTTGATTTCACCAAGGCATGATCATATGAGTTTCAAAGTACTCATAGTTAATTTTATTCAAATAGTTTGAACTATAATTCGTAATGTAAATGGATTTAGTTTTATGATATTCCATATACTTAATAAGTTATGATTTAAATGAGAATGTGTGGCTTTTATGCACTTTAGACCCCGTGGTTTAACTTATTTATAAGTGAATTAATTTACACACAAAGGTAGTTGCTAACTTTCAAGTGTTAATAAGTTAGGTTTTGATTATTAAAGAATGTGTTGTTGTAAATCTAATTCCATTTGATCTAATACATAGATCAAATCATCTCTACCCAAAATAAGGTTTTAGCAAAGATCACGGTGAAGTTTATAGCGCTTGACTTGATGATCTACTTCAATTCCAGCAAGTCAAGTGAAACTTCAGTTACTGTGGTAAGTTTTATTTGAAGCGCGAAAATTCCCCGGATTTTCTATGCATGAATGCAATGCACACTTTGGTGTTCTCTCATTTTATTGCCTCTAAACCTGGGATATTACATGTTTGCGATCATGCCTCGATCGGGACAGTTGTCTTCCGACATTCCTTGGTAGTGGTGGTGGTGGTGGTGGTGGTGCTGTTGGTGGTGTTGGTGGATGGGGGCGTCTAGAATGGAAGGTGTTGAGTCTTTTGGCCGTTAGGTGTTATGTTTTGTTCGTTTGGGTCAGTGTCTTCTTCGTAGAGGCAACGAGGCGACAAATCAACGTCACGATGACTTGCAAGAGGTTTATCCATATTCACATTAATCTATTCTTATTTATGGGAGGAGCAACTGTTGCAACTTTTAAAAACCTTTTGTTAGTTAATGATTTCTTCAGAATTAAAAGTGTAAACATTATAGATATGAGAATATCTTGAAATAGCTAGAGGAACATATGGGTTTAGGTGCACCTGGTTTTTTAAAAATTGAAGAAAAATGCTATTTACTTAAAAAAAAAATTATTTTTGCATGTACATATTATATTGATACTTATTTGTGTAATTTTTTCAGGAAATTTAGGATTGTATATGGTCTACACAAATGACAAAATGTCTAAATGATACTCAAAGATTGAATTTCCACCGTTAAAAGAAATACAATTTTTTCTGTGTAGGCCATATATGGTCGTATTATGCCCTCTAAATTTGCACGGGTAAGTATCAAGGTAATATATGTTTGCCTGAATTATTTTACTATTTTTTCTGAGACTTTAAATAGATTTTTTTGATTTCTTTAAAAACAGGTGAGTATCCGGATTTTCGGATGAAACTCTTAACTTGATAAGATAGCATCACAGTGTCCATGCCAATCTTATGTTCGCTTGTGCAGTCGTACTACTCCGCAAGTGACAAACCGAGACGTGCAGTCGTGCACGTTCCATGATTTTCTAGCCTATTGTTAAAGGGTCGCGCTGAGCGTCCCCCGGGGATCAAATCCCCGATCCCCCGGGTTGCCAGCCACCCGATGCAAGTAAATCGAACTGTCAGATTTGGTCAACCCTTCCAGGCGAGGACAAAACGAAAAATAAACAGCGAAGTCCTCCTTCCCTGTCCTTCACGAACGAGGTAGCAGCCATTCGCGCTCGGCTTGCAGAACCGCTGCCGCGCCGGTAGCAGCACCGATGAGTCGTGCTTGTCGCATCGACACCGCTGTTCGCATATAGCTTCGCCGCTGGTCTGGTTGGTCTCGCCGGCCTCCTTGCAGCACGGCGGCGCCCGATTTATAGCAACCGCCACCTGTAGCCATGTTCGGCGCCCCTTGTAGCGGCCGCCGGCGACACTTGTAGCAGCCGCCAGCGCCCATTGTAGCATCCGCCGGCGACCATTGTAGCAGCCGCCGGCAACACTTGTAGCAGCCGCCGACAACACTTGTAGCAGCCGCGTTGCCGATTGTAGCAACCGCCGCCGCGGCTTGTAGCAACCGCCACCGTCGCTTGCAGCAGCCACCGCCGCCGCCGCTTGTAGCCATGTTCGCCGCCGCTTGTCGAAGTGGCCGGCGACACTTGTAGCAACCGCCACCGTCGCATGCAGCAGCCACCGCTGCCGATCGTAGCGGCCACCGGCGCCGAATGTAGCAAGCGCCATCGCTGCTTGCAGCAGCCACTTCTACCAAAATCGCCGCCGCTGCTTGCAGTAATAGGAATTGTCGATTGTAGCGGTCAGCGGCGGCGATTGTAGCAACTGCTGATGCTGCTTGTAGCACCGCCGGCAGAGCATGAACAACTGCAAAAAAAAATCGTCGGCCCTGACATTGCAACCGGTGGTGAGCTCGATTAGCGCCGGCCTTTTGCAGCGGTGGCGTCGAGAAGGGCAAGGGAGAAGGTGACGGGACACCAGCACCACCGACGACCCTGCGCAGCACTGGCGACCCCCTCCTCTGGCTACGCCATCACCAGCGCTATTTCAAGAAGAAACGCGCGAGAGAGGAGGAGATTTGGCCGCGTCGGAGCTTTAAGCAGTAGATCTGACGGCAAGTTTGACGGAGGTGGCGGCGGAGCGGTTGACGCATATGGAGGCGGCGGTGCGCGTGGATATTGTAGACGCAATCGAGGACGGAAGAAAGGAGGCAGGGGCGAGGAAGACGGTCGAAGACGACGACTCTGGCTGCGAGCAAGTAAGGCAGGGAACGGCACGTGGGTGGGGCTCCAAGCCTCGCTGGCACACACGCGGCGAGCAACGGACCCGGACGATCGCTAGATGAAATCCCCCGGGGGAAGACAAGCGTTTTCCATTGTTAAACCATTTTCCTCCAAAAAAATCGTTGACGATCTGATACGATATGATGATGATCCACACACACAATCCGATCTGACGCCCATCCACATCCAGCCAAGAACACTTGGAAAGCTCTGCACCGCGTGCACAATGTTTTCAATTTTTTTTATTTGAAACTATGTTTTTCTATTTCCTCCCGACACAAGCCGACAGCGTCCAGCGCAACACACTCCCCTATGCCACCCACCCTCACTGTCATCCTCATCCTCCAACAACATCGCGCGAGCACGATGCCTTCTGTAGCTAAGCACTTTGATCAGTCTTAAGCTGCAGCTCAGAGACTGGAGCTGCTGTTGATCCATCGATGGCGCCGGAGCTGAAGGTGCCGCTGCTGGAAGGGAGGGGAGGGGGCGCGACGCCCACGCAGACGTTGGGGAACATCGTCGTGTCCATCGTCGGCACCGGGGTGCTCGGCCTGCCCTACGCCTTCCGCACCGCGGGGTGGCTCGCCGGGGCTCTCGGCGTCGCCGGCGCTGGCGCCGCCACCTTCTACTGCATGCTCCTCCTTGTGAGTACACACTCGCTCCATGCCTCCTTCCATGTTCAATCTCCACTGCTTCGATTTCTAAAGATTCAATCAGCTTCACCGATCCTATACAGTGATTAGTTCAGCTTAACCTAAGTTTAAGCATACATACGTACGCAGTTGTATTGACTTCTCGTTGGTTCTGAAGCTGGATTGCAGAGACAAGCTGCGGGAGCAAGAAGAGACAGAGGAGGAGGAGGGCCACGACACAGGGCATCGCCCTGCCGGCGGCAACTACACGTACGGCGACCTGGGCGAGCGTTGCTTCGGCCCCACAGGCAGGTACTTCACGGAGGCGATCATCATCCTCTGCCAGACCGGCGGCACGGTGGCCTACCTCGTCTTCATCGGCCAGAACATCAGCTCCGTGCTCCCCTCCCTCGCGCCGGCCACCGTGGTGCTCGCGCTCCTGCTGCCGGCGCAGGTCGCTCTCTCCTTCGTCCGCTCCCTCTCCGCGCTCGCGCCCTTCAGCATCGTCGCCGACGCGTGCACCGTGCTCGCCGTCGCCGCCGTGGTCAAGGAGGACGTCCGGCTCCTGGTAGAGCGCGGGGGCCAGCCGTTCAGCGGCCGTAGCGCGTTCGCGGGGCTCTGGGGCGTCCCGTTCGCGTGCGGCGTCGCCGTGTTCTGCTTCGAGGGGTTCTGCCTCACGCTGGCGCTCGAGGCGTCCATGGCGGACAGGTGGAAGTTCAGGTCCGTGCTCCTCCAGGCCATCGCCGGCGTCACCGCCGTCTACGTCGGCTTCGGCGTCTGCGGCTACCTCGCCTACGGCGACGCCACCCGGGACATCGTCACGCTCAACCTCCCGAGCAACTGGTCCACCGCCGCCGTCAAGGTCGTGCTGTGCGTCGCGCTGGCGCTCACGTTCGCGGTGATGATGCACCCCATCCACGAGATCGTCGAAGCGCGGCTGTTCGGGCCGGACGGGTGGGTGCGGAAGCGAATCCGCAGCGAAGGCATCGTCGAGCGGGCGGCGCTCCACCTGAGCCGCGTGGCCGTGGTGGCGGCGCTGGCCGCTATAGCGTGCTTCGTGCCGGCGTTCGGGGAGTTCGCGGCCTTCGTCGGGAGCACGGTGTGCGCGCTGCTCTCCTTCGTGCTGCCGGCGCTGTTCCACCTCCGCGTCGTGGGGCCGACGGCGGGCGCGTGGGTGCGTGCCGTGGATTACTTCTTCTTGCTCTCCGGGCTGCTGTTCGCCGCCCATGGCATGTACACGGTCTTGTCACCACAATGACACCTACTCATAAACATCAAATTTCTTATTTTCCTACCCACACAAAAACGGCGCGATACAACACAGAAGTTCATGACTTCATGTTCTTGCTTAAGATTTGAAACTTGGCCCGGTCAACTAGCGAGTCAGCTGGACTCAACTCGTTTAACAGCCAAATTAAGATTTAAAATTTGGCTTAACTCACAAAGCTCGCAGTTGCTCACGAGTAGCTCGTTAAACATTATCAAGTACATATATGACTTTTTTTCTGACTATTTTGGGTATAAATGATACACCAATCATTAGAAAGATGGTAGCAAATTATATCACAAGAATAATATTGGTGGATCATTAGACAAGACATAAACCATATTAACAAGGTAAGTCAACAAACAACAACTATACTTGAGTTATCACATAAAACAAGTGAGTTTGGGCTGGATGGACTTGGCTACTTGGACTGGATTAGCTTCTTCGACTAGATCGTAGTGCCAAATGTTGATTTTAACAACCTAAATGAGGTACTAGCGAGCTAGGTGAACTCAGCTCATTTGGCTTGAATTTGCTTAACGATAAAAGTTGAAACTCGGCACGACTCATTATATGTCAAGTTTGAGTCGAGGCTAGTCAAGTCACGAGTTACTCATTTAGCTCGCGAGATTCGAGATTCAATTCTAGACCATATCCTAGGGAGCAATGAGACTCTTACTTTTTTTTTTGTAGAAGAAAGGTATACACGTGAAGTACACTTTAAGGGCATCTCCAGCGGCCCGAAGCATTTTTTAACGGCAATTAGAATAATTTACATAGTGCCGAAAAATTAAAAAAATACTTATATTAAAACCCTAACAAGGGTTCGCGCCATGGATGCCTACTCATCGGCGTCGACGAAGTCCACGAAGACCGTAGGCGCCCAACACTAGGGCTAGGACAACGCTAACTGTGGCGCCGACGACGTTGGTGAAGGAGGAGCGGGTAGAGGCGCAGAGCGCTGATGCGGGCGAAGCTGGAGGCTGCTGGAGACCCCTAAAGAATACATCATGATACAGTCAAAACCAAACCAGACTGCTTACAAAGACTTGTGCCCAAAATCATACAATAACTTGAAAGGTAAGGAGATGGGTAGCAGATCTTCCAAACCTTGAAACGACAATGACTGCAAATCTGCCCGGACCAATACATATTTCCTCGTGTGCCTAAAAGGATTGGGAGAGAAGGAGGCGGGATCTAGCTAGACTTGGGGTCGGTGAAGACTACGATGCATCCGTCCGGGCGTACATTGTGCCACAAAGGCCCATACCTTGGGCAACAAGCAACAATTGTAGCACATCGCCCTCTAGCCTCGCCAAAGACACCGGGAAGGCCAACATCTCCAAATGTCACATGGGGCACTTCAGTGCTAACCAAGTCGACATCTTAAAGAAGAGACCAAATACCACCACGCCTAGACCGGCAAACCGGACCCAAGGTTTCCCCAACACCCGAGGAAAAGAAGACACAACTCGGTCTATGACCACACCTCCAAGAAGAAAGCGGCTCCCTAGGCATCACTCTGTTCAGAATGGACCGTTGCCGACTCGGGCCTTCATCCCGGCCATTAAACGTGGCTCCAAATGATGCCGTAGTAGGGCCGATTAGAGACAATGCACGAGGATTCAAACGACATGAACCACCAACATAAAAGGAGATAATCTCCACCAATCTTGAGGCTGGAGGCATCCATGCCAACCGACCACTATGAATGATGTGCACCTGCGCAGTCATGCCACATCGGAGATGAAGTCGCACGCACCGCCGCAGTACGCCGGAGTCGTGGCCCGCTCAGGATCATCAAGGCAAGATCGGCCCAACCACCAAGCGCCACCACTGGCCGTCGGTACCCTCCCTACGGCCACCACATGACGACCGGGCTGCCACCTCCCAAGTCCTTGGCTCCTAACGACTAGGAAACGCACCGCAAGAGAGACCCCGCCTCCATCACCGGCGGCATGAGCTTTGCTTGACCATATCCTCCAACATTGTCGAGGTGGAGAGAACAAGGTCGACGGTACAGAGTTATTGATCCTCCATGTAGCCCTAGGTAGGGGCCCATGGTTCGGGCCTTTATCCGTCATCCACATGTATTTTGTAGAGACAAATTTCCGCACCCCTAGGGCTTCTAAATGTAGTGGTTGGAATCCCTAGATCTAGTACCTCCCAATGTTATCACTCAGGTGTAAAATCGCCTCCTCTCTCTAATAATATATTTAAATAATATATGAAACCAAGAGAAATTTACAACTAAAATCAAAAAAGGGAATGCAATTTGAACTATCCAAGAAATTTTGAAAAGGAAAATACTGAGCACACATGCAAATAGAAATATGTGTTTATCTATTAAGATCATTTTAAACCTAAGTAAAATAGACATGGAAAATAAATACAATTTCCCATGCATGGCAATAGAATAGAAATAGGAATACACGTGGAAAAATAAACATAATTTATCTAAGAAAAGTTAGACACAGAATCAGAAACAAAATAGAATCATGAAATTATACAATAGCAATAAGGAATTAAAAAAGTAGGAAAACAAAAGGAGAAAATGAAAAGGAATGAAAATGTAAAATAAAATAAAAGAACGCGTGGCTATATAAACATATGCATACAAAATATAAATAAGAATAACAATATATAAGGGACAATAAAATGGAAGGGGGTAAAAAGAGATTTATAGAAAAATAATTCTAAGGTTTTGTGCTATTAAGTCACTGAAGAAATTGTGATATAAAATTTTCTTCTTGTTCCATGTTATCCTCATCAGGCATAACATAAGAAACTAGTTTTTTCTTTGATATGAATAGATAATGGTACTCCCTCCTTGCCACAATGTAGTGCATATAAGATTCTCAAAAATTCAAACGATATCAACTTTGACCAAGTTTTTTGAGAAAATTATCAATATCTACCATACCAAATGTATACCATATGAAAATATACAACGTGAGGATTCTATTGGTATTGAGTTGGTATTCTAGATGTTGATATTTTGTTCTACATACTTGGTCAAACTTTATGTCATTTGACTTTTTAAAATTCTTATACGCACTACATTTTGGCAAGGAGGGAGTATGAAATATGTTAATACACCTATATTATTTTAATACATATGGAAAATAAGTACGAGTTTATCTATTAAGATTATTTTAAATCTAGGAAAAATAGACATGGAAAAGAAATACCATTACCCATGTCAATATAATAGAAAAGTAGACATGGAATAAGAAACAAAAATGTAATCATAAATTATTTAGTAGCAATAAATATTTAAAAAGGGTTATATTTTAGAACAGAGGTAGTAAGTGAAGAAACTGTGATATAAAATTTGCTTCTTGTTCCATGTTACCCTCATCAGGTATAAAAAAGACCCAAGATTTTTTTTTTTTGGATATGGATAGATTATATAATGAAATACTATGTGAATACACCTATATACATCTGCTGTACGAACTTGGCACGTTTTGAAAAAAAAATGAAGAAACTAATATAGGACATTGTTAAACTTCGAATTTAAAGACACATATTATTAGGAGATAAAAAAACTCCCCGCCTTGATGGTGACTCGTGAGTTCATTAGTCCTCTCAAATCAGCAATTGGTTCTTGCCTTTTGGCTACATCTCAACTACTAGCAATAAAGAATAGGATGTGTCTATGTCTCAGTTGACTGAAATTTTCTTAAGTCTCACTCATCTCAGAAAACTGCAACTGTAGTTTAAAGAAAAATGCAACTTGATCAGTTGCACATTTTTACCAAAAAAGTGCAATTGCACTTGTTCAACAGAAAAAGTGCAACTCAAAGCACTTTTTTGTAATTGACTTAAACTTAATAAAATCTCAGTTGACTGAGACATAGTAAAATTCTTGCTCCATCAGGCATCAGCAAGAGCAGAATTCTTGAGAGTTCAGTCTCTTAGGCAATGCAATGTAGGATTCTTCAGAACTGTACTACGCGACTGCTTAAAATGTTCCTGCTGCAGAATTCGTCATACTCATATGCGGCTGCTGCCGTAGACTTGCTCAGACTCCCGGCAATCCGGCATCAAAGAGGCCAGAGCAACATAACAACGTCTGCGAGAGCGCGGTGGCGGGCGCCGAGCCCCCGACGGCAACAATCGAGGAGTAGAGCTCGTCGTCGCCGATGTTTATGGTAGTAGTGACGCCGACCCGGGCTCCTCAGTCCTCTCACTTGGCGTTTCTCTACAACGTACGTTGTCCACTTCCTACTTGCTCAGCATGCGCAGCAGCGCGTCCAACAGCGAACGCTCGCCGGAAAAGCAGGGGAGGTGGGCGGCGGTAGGAGCAGCCGGGAAGGCGGGGTTTCGCGACCAGCAAGCTGGCCGGAGAGATCGGAGAGGGGGACTGGAAGAGTCGAGTGATCGGGAGCACGTCACTGTATGAAATACGTGATGGAATACGTACAGGGTACACGTATCGCTTCCTAGGACCGTGAAAGTGAAACGGTACGTGATGTCGCGATGGCATATTGGTGGTGCCACATTTCGAAATCTGAGAATAGCAATGTAGCTTCTCTTTTTTTTGAGAACTTTATTTACCGGTGACGCCTTAGTTTTGGGTACTTGAACTTTGACCATAAATTTAACAAATAAAACATGTGTCACATGTGATCAAACTATACCATTAGAAACCTCATTCAAATACAAACTCAATGAATAACTTTTGTGACCTACACTCCATGTTTAGTTGGTTAAATTTATGGTCAAACCAAGTTTCTGAAAAATGTGTGCGCCACCTAAATAGGGACACAAAGAGTACTCAACAAACAATGGTCGTGGACCTACCCGGAAACCGCTCCCAAAAAGATGATCTTGGTGGCGACACATCTGCCTTCAACTACCCGCCACGCTGCCATTCCCTGCCTCCCCCGTCGGCCACTCCGGCGACGGGATGGGTTGGGGACCCCAAAGTGAAGGCCTCGGTCTGTAGTTAGAGTTGGCCTAGTGCTTCCTTAATTGGGGCGCCGCTTCTATGGACGAAGATCGCGCCACGTCGGAATAATCTGCCAATGCTCTTCCTCGAACTCGACGTCGCTGCAATCGGTGGCGTTGGGTGGTAGGTGGTATGGCTGTCTCTCCGGTGAGATCTATGTCTGGTTGTTGGCGTTCGACACTAGCGTGGGCGACGGTCGTGACGGCTACTGCAATTGTGTGTGGCGTCTTGCGGTTGGGCACGTGGATGACGGCAGGCGGCGGCATACATTTTCTTCGACCGTGTCGGGTGAAGATGATAGTGTTGGGATCTGGTGATCACGGGGAAGGTACCCGGCTGACGTGCCACAAATTCTCGAGCTTATCACTTGCGATGTCCTGGTTCATCGACTCGTAAAGAATCTTTGATTGCGATGGTGCTCTCCTAGATTTAGGTATGGTGGTTGTTCGTTTTTTTTTTGGTGCTACCATGGTGGCGGCTGAGGACGATGCGCGACGTTTTGGCGAGGCACATGTTTCTCCTTGGGTGGATTTTTGATTTTACTTCTTGTGAGCCTTGTTCTAAGTTGGTTGACATACATATTTACCTTGTGTGGTGACCATGATGTAATCACTGTGTGTTGTCTAATAAAATACATAGTTACTTTAAAGGAAAAACAATGACGTGACCTGAGATTGATGCGGGTAGAGAATTAAGGAGCAGTACAAACCTGGAAATTGGTAATAATGCTAACACAGTAACACCGATCGACTCCGTACCAAAATCTGCTGATCCCTTAAAATGTGAAATGAGGAGATCTCATAAGACTAATCGACCAATCGTAGATGCAGAACAATACACTGATGAAGTTGATAAAGCTACATGCTCTCCGAGTTTAACAACCGCGCAAAGAAAAAAACGAAAATGATTCAAACAGGTGTTCCCCAGCATTTCGCCGTCTTCACGGCCGCACCGTCAGCGTCAGGCTGTAGAAAACGACAGCGGCGAAACCTTCGCTTTATCTCTCTGCAAGACACGTGGCAACCCGGAAAACATGAGGGTGCGATCCGTCACCCATGAACCCAGACCGAACGATGGAAAGCGCATCGACCATACAAAACAAATATTCAGACAGTGAATCTAAATCAGTCAAGTGTGAAATAGCTAGCATAGCCTCAGTTCCTGCCACTTATTTAAAAAAAACACAGTACAAACGCAGGCGCTCACATATACGTGTATACACTTACCTCTATTAACGCATACATATACATTCTACCTCTATGAGCACCTCGGTAGACTGAACTGGTAGATCGGATCTTGAAATTGACGAAGTCACCACGGGTGCCTCGCTGTTTTACGGGAACGTATCCTCTCACTGAAAGAATATTTCTCCTTTATGAGACACACATATGTCAAACCTGGGATTTGAACTCTGGTGGGGTGAAGATACAACCATCGTCATTACTATCCAACCTCAAGTTGGTTCTCGGTTCCTGCCAAATAGCATAGCCATTTTTTGTTGAGCTAGTTTCGTCATATTTCCCAAACCGGATTTCCAACTTTTCTATGGAAAAAGGGGATTACAAATGTCAAAATTATATAAATAAACTCTAGCACGTGCAAGTGTCCAATATATGTTCACGCATAATGGAAGTAGCTTTTTTACACACCCTAAACAACAAGTTCCAAAATCAGGAGAAGCCAATTACGAAAATTGGGACAAAATGTGTTCTCTCTTCGTGAAACTCTATAGAAATACAAAAGGAAAAAAAATCAATGACAATATCAAATATCTTCCATTTTTTCGTTGTGATCATCTTTTACGAGTTTCCGGTGCATGAAAGAGCCATTCTCAAAAAATTGATGTATTTTATTTTGGAAATGATACCTTGTGGCCCATGGATTCATCGCCCCTTTGCCTGCTCGTGTTTAACCTCCCTATACATTGGAATATGTGATAATATTTTCCTTAGCATTTTGCTGCAAGTAATGAGGATTTGCTGCAATACACATGCATGCTTCATCATCATAACATCAAGACTTGTAGATGCATGTAGCCAAAAACATATACTCCCTCCATTCCATGGAAATTGTCTTAAATTTACAAAAAATTAAATGTATCTACAGAATATCTATTATTCTATAAATTTATAAAAAATTAAATGTATCTACACACTATCTATACACATATACATTGGAAGTTGTCTTAAATTTAACCTCCCTACTCCATGCGATACACATACACTGCAAGTAGTATGCTGATACATCTAAATTTAGATAAATCTAAGACAAATTCCGTGGGACGGAGGGAGCAGATTTGTTTCATGGCTGTGTGACTATGATTCGTACTTGTATTATATCTATGAAATTTGTAATGACTAATGAAAGAGAAGTGCAAGAAAAAAAATGCAATGATACTATTTATACATTCTCAACCCTAACATTTTAGTATACATTAGTGGTTAATGTTGTGGAAAAAGATTTGCGCCTTACTTTTGAAACGGAGGAAATACAATATTTTATCATGCCTATTTTGCAGAGGTACATACAAATAAATTGCGCGAGCCATATTTTTGTGGGAGGACACACAAAAACAGAGATGAGAACGGATGGCCCAGTAGGTGGCCGTTGGTATCATCATCCGTTCAAAATGATAAAATCTGGAGTATTTTGAACCTTTATTAATTTCGTAGAGCATGTGGGATTCAAACCCAAACTTGCCATTTCTGAAAAAAAAGGACAAGTTGATCAACCCCGGTCCTAATTGTTTGGGCTGAAAAAAATTCCGGTTATGAGAAAGGGAAAAGAAAATATCGTAAAACCAAAAAAAAAAAACCTTGCTACGTGTCACGTGGGCCCAGCTTACCTGGCAGGCAAAGCGCAGCACGAATCTTAGAGTTGGCTGGCCAGCCCACGGACAGGCTACCACCACCGGCGCGGCCCTGCGCTCTCCGGCGGCCTCTTATTCTCGAACCTTCCCACGCCTTCGCACGCCCTCCCTCCTCGGCTCCTCCCCAATGCGCCACCGCCGCCATGTCGCTTCTTAAGCGCTTCCCGAGCAAGCCTAGCGTCGTCACCTTCTCCGACGACGACGACGACTATTTGGCCGTCGGCGTGAAGTCGCTGAGAGCAACGCGAAGCCCTCCTTGCGCTTCCTTCATACTGCGGAGGGCCTCGCCACCGACTAGCGCCTTCGGGTTGAGGGTTCCTACTTTCTACCTCTCCCCAGCGGGCTTCGCTCGCCTGGCGTGGTCGAAGCCCTGCGATGGGAGCTCCGGTGGGCGGCTTGTAGCCGGAGGTCTCGTGAACGGCACGGTCGCCATCTGGGACCCGATGGCGCTTCCGATTCTGTAAGAATTTCTTCCAGCTTTCTCCGTGTGTTTTGGTGTGGTTCCGAAATGTTCATCACGAGGGTGCCGGCGCCGACCACCGCTGCTGGCCACTCCGGCGCAGTGTGTCAGTTGTCACCTCTCTTAGAATTGTTGTTTCCCCACTTCTCCCACATTGGGGTTGGCTGTTAGCATTAAGCACGTACTACGCCAGACGGGCGTCGTGTGCGGCTTCGGTGTCGTATAGTTCTACTAGGTTAGCTAATCTGCTACTATATAATCCCTTGTAACTCCCCTGTAATCTACCGTGAGCCAAAGTAAGAAATACAAAGAAAGCAAAGGCACGATATGTGCCTGTGGCGATCCATCGTTTCTTGTGTGCGTGCGTGTTTGGAGCTAGGTGCTAGCTGCTAATCAATCAAGGATTGATCAACCTAGCTAGCGCTACTAGGTGCGTGTGTATCTGCTAGTTTTGCGCGTCTCGCCGGATTGCTATCTCGCCGGAACAGCTCAGAAGCAGTTGAGCTTGCCTATACGTGCGCGTACAGCCGGAAAGTACTCGGCTAGTTCACGCGACGTAGGGACCAAGTCTAACAATTGGTATCAGAGCCCGAGTTCATCGTCTGTGATCTGCTGAAAGTACAAGGAGGTCATGGCGATGGTCAAGGTTGGCGAGACATCGGCACCGGTGGTGGAGACGGTGGGGCCGGCTTTGTATCCGCACCTCGATCGCAAGGACTACGGGCTTTGGGCCCTCAACATGGAGGTGGCCATGGAAGCTGCGGAGGTCTGGGAGGCCGTCGATCTAGGCGGCGATGACTACGTCAAGGGAGGCGCGAAGTACACGAAGGATCGCAAAGCATTAACGGCGATCTATTCCGTCGTGCCGAAGGACGTGATGCAGCATCTCGTCGGAAAGAAGTCGGCGAAGGATGCGTGGGAGACGATCAAGAACTTGCACCAAGGACATGCCCGCGTGAGGGAAGCGCATCTTCAAACTTTGACGAAAAGCTATGAAGATCTGAAGATGGAGGAAAGCGAGACGGTTGATCAGTTTGCCGCCCGTTTCGTCACCCTCATCAACGCAATCAGGGGTTATGGCGAGAGGTTGGATGAGGTCAAGAACGTCAGAAGGTTCTTGCGTGCCGCACCGGCGCGCCATATGCAGATCGTTACATCGATCGAACAATGTCTCGGCCTGAATACACTGACGGTTGAGGATCTCGTCGGAAGATTCAAGGCCCACGACGAGAGAATCCGGCTAAGCTTCGATGATCCGGAGCAGAGTGAGCACTTGATGCTCACGAAGCAGCAGTGGATGACTCTTTCGAAAGAAAAGCAAGGAGGGTCCACGAGCCGCAGCAACGGGAAGGAGAAGCAGCGCCCGGCGAAAAAGTACATCGCCGAGCAGGAGCAAGATGACAAAGCTCCGCCGCGGAGGAAGTTTGACATAAAGAAAGTAAGGTGTCATAACTGTGGGAAGCTCGGTCACTTCAAGGCTGATTGCCAGAAAGCATCGAAGGATAGGGCTCTCCTGGCCCAGGAAGGAGATGATGGACCAATGATGTTGATGCTCGAAGTATGCGAGCAGAAGGACACGGAGGAGTTAGCTCCTCCAGTGCAGGCTCCGGAGATAGTGGACCACATGGATCAGCAGCGGAGTGCCCCGTTCCCATGTGAAGAAGCTTTGGAACTTGTTCATGGTGATCTATGCGTTGAAATATCACCTGCAATCCCGTCCGGCAATAAGTACTTCATGCTTGTGGTGGATGATTACAGTCAATACATGTGGATTGTGTTGCTGAAAAGTAAGGATCAAGCCCTACAAGAATTCATGAAGATCAAAGAAGCTGGAGAGTCCAAGGCGCAGGTGAAGATAAAGGTCTTATGCATAGATCAGGAGGGTGAGCTGCATCAAACCGTGGTGGCCATGGCACGGAGCATGATGAAGAGTAAAGGCTTGCCAGGAAAGTTTTGGGGTGAGGCAGTCAATACGGTTGTCTACTTGCTGAATAGGGCGCCAACTAGGAGTGTAGCTGGTATAACGCCGTACGAAGCATGGTACGGATGGAAGCCCTCGGTTGATCATCTTCGCACTTTTGGGTGTGTGGCGCATGTCAAGACGGTGTCCGGCCATAATAGCAAATTGGTTAACCGGAGTACTCCAATGATCATGACTGGCTACGAAGGTTCGAAGGTCTATCGTGTGTGCGATCCCTATACCAATAAGGTGGTTGTCACACGCGACGTAGTTTTCGAGGAAGACAAATCATGGAATTGGAGTTCCAACGAAACGGTACATCTGAATTTTCACGTTACTTATGGTGATTGTGAGCATGCAGCCAATATGGATCAACCAGAAGAAGCTACCTCGGGTGGTGCACCTAGTTCAGCCACTTGTGATTTTGGAGCTGAAGGAGGTGTACATGGAGGTCAGGAAAAATCTGCATGGGAAGTAGCAACTCCCGCACCTGGCGAGCCAGGCGTGTGCGTTGCATCTACATGCACATCAGGGCGTTTCCTAGGTCCAGCAGCAGATGGGCTAGAGGGAACTGACCCAGAAATCGGGGCGGAGAAGGATGTCCAGCCCGTGAACCTAGCAAGGCCGTCAAGGCCAGAAGAAGGCAAGCCAAGAGAAAGTAGGCTGCCAGGAGGAGCCCCTCCTGGAGGTCCAGAACGTGAAGGGGCAAACAGCCCAGAAATTAGATCGGATGGGGGTAGCCCTAGTGCTTCTCTAACCGGTCTAGAAGAAAGCAACCCAAAAGAACCGGGTGCATCAGGTGATGTAGCAGCAAGCAACGGATCAGCTAGCCACATGTTGGCAGAAGAAAAATCATCAGTTTCAGCTGATGTTTGTGGGTCGCGACTGGAACGGCTAGGACCAAGTGCTCCTGCCATGGTGACTTCAGTGTCTCATCCGACAGTACAGGAAGAGAGACAACGAAGGACAACTGCGGAAATTTTTCGTAATGTTTTGGATTTGTATTCACCAGAGGTTCTTCGCATAGTTAGTCCAATCCGGACAAAGCGTGGAGAAGCAGGGCAAGGTCAAGCTCGGTGTTTACGAACCAAGGAAGAGGTGAAGACTGAAGACACAGATAAGGAGAACGGTCAGCGTCAAGCCATGAAGAAGCCGACGAAAGTAAAGACGGTGACATGGGTGGTACAAGGAACGACGAAAGCAAAGTCGACAAGGACGGCCGAAACGGTGAAAGCAATACCGAGGGTAACACCTACGCATAGTAAGTGGCGTATTTGGGACCCTGGTCGAAATGAAGTGCACGTCGTGCTTAGGGGGGTGATTGTTAGCATTAAGCACGTACTACGCCAGACGGGCGTCGTGTGCGGCTTCGGTGTCGTATAGTTCTACTAGGTTAGCTAATCTGCTACTATATAATCCCTTGTAACTCCCCTGTAATCTACCGTGAGCCAAAGTAAGAAATACAAAGAAAGCAAAGGCACGATATGTGCCTGTGGCGATCAATCAGTTTCCCAGCGTATTGAGTTGATGCGTACGTGAAGTTCAGCTAGGTACATAGGAATCGATCCACCTGTGTGCTTGCTTAGCTCGTATGTATTAGCTAGTTCTGCGCGTCTCGCCGGATTGCCATCTCGCCGGAATAGCTCAAAAGCAGTTGAGCTTGCGTATACGTGCGCGTACAGCCGGAAAGTACTCGGCGAGTTCACGCGACGTAGGGACCAAGTCCAACATTGGCTTCAGGGACTTGTGCAGTTCTGGGTCTGCCTCCCCGACAACGCACATATGGTGTTCGTCCGCTGGTTTGGGCGCTGTTGACGCCGGCGGGGAGTAGCGCGTCTGCTCCTTCCGGTGTTGTGCTTGTGTGTACAATACTCCCCGCCGCAGTATCCGACAATGCACCTTCGCCTAGATTCACGTTTTCTTGGTGTTTCAGTTGTTCCAGTTCCTGCACATTCTTGGAGAAATTTTGTTTACAATGCAATTAGATGTTGAGGAAACAAGTTAAAACCTGAAAAACTAGACCACCTGTGGTTATATGTTCTACAGTATTTCTGATTTGACGACCGTATCAAGCAACGAATTAAGATGAAATAGCTAGTATGTAAAATCGTGAGGTACTGTTGTTGGTAGTGCGAAAACGCATCTAGCAGCCGCCTCCCCCTAACCTCCCGGGTCGCCCCCGCCTGGGCGATCCCGGAGGAACCACGCCGCTGCCTCCAGTCCGCCCCTCGCCGGCCCTGCCTGGCCGCTGCCGCTGCCCTCGCCGGCGGCGGTGGCGGCACCCTTCTCGCCAAAGGCGGAGGGCAGGGGAGGGCACGTACGGCTTTGCATCTGGGCGGGGGCGCAAGGTGTCGGCGGGCTTGGGTGATCTGCAGAGGAGGGCTGCGGTGGGCAGCGCGGAGGTGTGGCGACTGGCGATGGTCTACGGCGGCGGTGGGGTTCCCGTGGCAGCGGCGGCTTGATCTAAGCCGAGTCGGCTGCTTGGGCCGTTCCCACCAAGCCTGTAGCCGAGCAGGTTGCCTTCCTCGATCGCGGCACGTCGTCTCCTCCTCTGCTGCCGGCCGATGGCGTGGGGGCTGTTGGCGCGGCTGCTTTGAATAAAGGTGGTTGTTCTAGGGTTTCTCTTGCGCGAAGATGAAGATCTGCCTGAGTGTGTCCTTCTTTGATCTGGCCGGAGTGTTGAGTTCCGGAAGGCATCACCGGCGAATGTAACAGTGCATATATTGCCTGGAGTTTGCCGGACGTGGTGGTATTCGGTCGTGCGGACCCATGCGTTTATTCCGACCGTTTGGTTTCGGAGGGAGCGTCACGAAGCTCTGTTCTTTCTTGCCATACAGTGACTTTGGTCCTGGGTGAAGTCAGAGGCGGAGAATATCATGATGGCCGGATTGGGAGGTCTAGCAATGGAGGTCAAAGTCTATGCGCTGGTGAGGAACTTGCTTGGTGTTCGGGCTTGCAGCAGCCGTATGAAAGTGGGGGCGGCAGCACGGGTGAAGTTCGAGTCCTTCCATTCGGGATGAAAATCGAAGGTTTGGTCTTAATTGATTGTGCCTGGCAATGACCTTGTTGAAGGCATTGTTTTGAATGCGCGGACTATCTTCAGGGTGAAAACCTAAGATCTTTGATCGGGCGACGACGGCGTTGGTGCACCGTTCCCTTCTTGGAGGCGTTGCTTTTGAAGAGTCTGGAGTTCAGGTGTTGTCATGGTGGTGGTTGTATTGTTGTTGCTAGGGCTGGAATGCTATGGCGGGACTCTTTTTTCTTAGCTTCTTTTCTCTTTTTTGGCTGTGTGCATCCGTATTGTCATTAGGATGGTGCGTTGTTGCAGAGGCTAGGTGTAATTGGTATCTTCTGATATTAATATATTCCCTTTATCGAAAAAATTGGTAGAGTCGGTTGGTACAGCAAGTCAAACTGAATAACTACAGTCTAATCGAGGGGAAATTAAATTTCCGATGCAATTGTATGGTGAAAATAAGACGAGCTCTGGTAGATGATACTATTCAGACCTTGGTCTCGCCACTGCTGATCGGCTGATGTAAAATACTGTCCCATTCATTGGTGTAATATGTAATGTTTTTCTCTATTTCGCACTGCACTCCTTGCACTAGCACTGGCTGTTAATATATAGTTGAGGCTGTCCTCGCCCCGCCGTAGTTGTCATCAGCTTATGTAGAATTACTAGTCTTGTTGTCATCAGGTATTTGGTTGCATTTTTTTAGTGTAGGAAGTTAAACTTTACAACTAGCCTTTTGTAAGTTCATACTACAATTGCGTTGGTAAATGGTTAACTTGGGAGATCGTCCAAATCCTGATAACGTGCTTGCTTTGGTTAACTTGGGAGTCGCAACAGTATTGAACTCGCTTAATTTTGTTCCAAAATATTTTACTGCCTTAATTCCATACTTTACACGCAAAACTCGCTAGGTTGACAATTCTGATAACTTTAAGCCTGCAACATCTAATGAAGTATGGTAACATGCCATAATAGCATACATCATCAGGTGATGTTGAAATGGCAAGTTTTGTACTTGCCCATCATCAGATAGAACTTGATTTATTTAATCTTATGCTTCAATTGGTTTAGTGAATCGTTAACATAACTTGGGAGACCCTACAAGTTCTGTCAATGTGCTTGCTTTGAGATTCAATGGCAAGAAGCAACATTATTGAATTTGCTGAACTTATCTTCAGGAATATTGAACTAGAGTAGCTTAATTTGATTTTTCACGCACAAAACTAGTCAGATTGATTTTTTTGTGCTACGAATCATTATCAGTTGCAGATATAGACTCATCCGGTACACTGCTTTTGGCTACATAGGCCCTTAATACAGCATGTCAAACTGAATTATCGGTTAATGAAAATTTCTTTCACGATGATATTATCTATATGTTCACACAGTATTAACAATTGATGAATGTACTGCATATGCCTCTTTTTGCCCAACGCAATTTTGTAAACATTAAATACTAACATGGCTTATTTGCAGTGATCAGCTAGAGGACAAGATGCGGCATGGAAGATTTTCCATTCAAATGGATAGCATGTCGGGAAATTTAATCAAAGGCTATAACACTGAGAGGCACGAAGTGGAGTACCATCCTTTGGCACAATTTAACCCTGATGCAAGCTGGAATTTTGAGGTCTTGGATGACTACCTAAGTTCCGACCCAGACCCTGTAAGGAGGTTTCCTGCACTACCAGATTGGCCTGAAAGCATGCATCCCTACAATGGCTCGAGAGCTATGGTGGCGATGTTATCTCAGCACAGTGAACCGGTGAATAACTTACTTTTTATGTATAGGTTTTTTATACCTTTTTTTCAATTTATTCACATTGTTTTGAAAATAAAAATGCAGGTCCGTGCACTAGCCTTCAGCCCCACTTCGCCCAATTACCTCGCTTCAGGGTCATCTGCGGGAAAAATGGTTATTTGCGATGTTGCCAAGCCATATGATGCTAAAATGCCAACACTGGAGGTAAACAACTGAATACTTTGCTTTGCAAACTGTACATACCACCCAGAAAGGATTTTGTCCTGTTAACTAGAGAGCACAAAACTGTACAGTATATCAAATCTGCGTAGTTCAACACAGTACTAGATCATCAGTGCGCTTGTTGACATATCACATATGTAACAGATCGGAACATCAATGCCGTGTAACTGATTCTCCTCCAAATATTTTGCAGATTATTGTATCCAGAGGAGACTTATCGTCAATATCTTGGAACCCGTCTATGGCTAGTGTAATTGCAACGTGCTCATCCATTGGGGAGACAGTTTTGTCTGATCTGCGTTGTAAGGATGCAGTAATGAGGTACGGCAAGAATCTTCCCTGCCTTTTAAGTGAGAAAGAACGAGAAATGCGTATAACATGGATTTTTCCTTATGCAGTCATTCTCAAGGGGACGCAGTACTTTCAGACTGTAAATGGACTCCATTCGATCCAAACTCTCTCTTGACTGCAAGTGAAAGTTGCTCCAAGTCTCTCCCATTTATCCTATGGGACATCAGAAAGATGGACCAGCCCATAAAAACATTTGGGAAGGAAATCTCAGGTAAAAACGTTTGATCAATGTACATGAGCCAATTTCATTTCTAGTTATTATGTGTTCCTTTGTTCGTTGAAGTGCTTGGCATTAGTCAGTTATGGTTTACTTTTTTTTTTTTAACTCAGACATATATTTCAAGAAATAAGGTTTTGGTTACAGTCAAAATTGATCAGCTCCATCAGGCATGAAGGAGCGGAATCAATCAAAACACACTCACACAACTCTCTACAGCCTAGACTAGCTAGCATGTCCACCAATTTGTTCCCATCTCTGTTTATCTTTAATACAAGGGCATCAGGCATAGACATCAGAATATTCTTTATATCTCGTACAGTTCCAGCAATGATAGATCTGCTTGGTGCAGCATCTCTTAGTTCATTTACCAGAATTGCGCTGTCACTTTCAACTCTGTAAAGGTCCAAAATAAATGGGTATAATAGCTTTCGAGGCCGTTCGAAGCATAGCACTTGCTTCGCTTCGGTGGCGCTTGCGCAATGAGAAAGGGGTCCCCAAGCTGACAGCAGAACATCTCCTGTAGAATTCCTAAGTACCGCTCCCCAAGCACCTGTAGCATTATTGAGACAAAAACTTGCGTCAGTATTTATCTTAGCCCAGCCTGGCTGTAGTTTTTGCCATACTTCTACAGAGTTAGTTTCCTTTCTCTTTGCACTTTCACTCTTTACTATAAGCGCCTGTTTTCCTTTTAGATCCTGAACATCATGTCGATCTGAAGCTTGTAATGACTCATGATGAGATCGCAAGAACAAAGCTGATTGTTGGATGCCACACTTTCCATCATCAAAAATGATGTTATTACGCATGTGCCAAATCCTCCACCACATCAAGAGAATTTTTGCCCTCATGTTTTCATCGAGTCGGCTTAGCAGCACCAGAACCCAATCCTCACCTGTGTACCTGAAAACATCATCATTGGGTAAGTCCCAATGCTCCTTCAGGCATTGGCGAAGGGCAATAGCCTTTGTACATTTAATCATAGCGTGGTGGCTAGTTTCTGGCTCCATCCCACAGATGCTGCAAGTTGCAATCTGATCCATATTTCTCGAGCATCGAAGAGCTTGAACCCCTAGGGTATTAGTGGCTAATTTCCATCCAAACACTCTGACTTTAGGTGGAACATTTGCTTTCGAAACCATATTCCACAGATCCCTGTCACCTGCTGGCTTGTCGCTCATACTCGATGTGTTGTCTTTCATATTCAGTTCCAATGCCAACCTATAGGCACTTCTTACCATAAATAAACCAGACCTCTCAGGGTGCCAAGCTAGAATATCTTCGCCGTCGACTGATGGGATCTTTAATTGCAAAACTGTTTCAGCATCCGTAGGGTAGAAGATCTCCCTCACAAGTTCCTCCTTCCAGGTTTTTGTTGATGGATCAATTAAATCCGAGACCCATCTTATTCTCCGTTTGCTTGCATTACCCATAGATTTCAGGTTACCCCTTGGAAGCCAATTGTCTCTCCATATCCTAATGCTTGAGCCCGAGTTGATTCGCCATATTACACCCTGTTTAAGCTCCAGTCCGTACATGATACCCTACCAACAAGGTGATGTTCTTTGGCTAAATGTTGTATCAAGAAGATCCCCGTTTGGATAATACTTTGCTTTAAGAATTCTGGCGCAAAGACTACCAGGTCGAACAATGAAGCGTCACGCTTGTTTAGCCAAAAGAGCTTGGTTAAAAAGTCTCAAATCTCGGGAGCCTATACCGCCATGATATTTAGGTCTAAAAAGGCCTATAACGCCTTCAGCAAAGAACTTTTTAACCGCTGCAATAATATCCTCTTTTAAGGTGGCCCAATTCCTTTGATAAAAGCATGCCGGAAAACCATCCGGGCCGGGTGCCTTTGTTGGTCCAATTTGAAACAGTGCATAGCTAATCTCTTCATCTGTAAATTCGGCACACAAGTCCACATTAGCTGCTGCAGTCACCTTCTCCTTCAAAATATTTGTGATTAATTGAGGTTGCACTGAATCATCTGCTGTGTACAGATCTTCAAAATATTCAGTAACTAAGCTTTGCATTTGCTTTTCATCAGAAGTCACTCTTCCATCTGTACCTTTAAGTTTCTGTATTTATAAATTCATGGTTTACTGTTATAGAACAATCTTTAATGCAAACTTAGATTGTTTCCGCTTCCATGTTATGTGTTGAATTCAAAATATTATAAAAACAGATGATATAAGATGTGACTAACTTATTATAGAGACATGAGGATGAATATCAGTTCTCTGGAGTGATAAATTAATGTCAACTGAACAGAACTCACTTTACGCAAACTTATACATCTTGCATTCAGAATATAATACCTGTAACTTCATGTGAAAATAGATGCTCTAAGAGGTTACAAATCTTGTTCAAACAAAAAGAGAGGTTACAAATAGACATTCTGTTGTCTGCCCCATTGTTTCTGAACATCTTTTTCATGATTGTACTGCTAGGTGCCAACTCTATCGCAGTCTGCCCGCTTTACGGCGACACATTCTTGGCAGCAACAAATGAGGACATCTACTCATGGAGCATTAATGATGAGCAGGTACAGTCCTTGATACATTTCTTGCAAGATGTTTTTTGGCCTACTGATTTCTATTGCAAGATGTTGCTACTTAGTTAAAAAAAAATGCTGATCAGTAAATGAACATATTGAAATTAGATTGTTGGCCGCCTACTGTGTGGTACAAGCTGTGGGGAGGTCTACTACAGAGGCAAATCACACGAGGAGCTCGTTGCTTCGACCGAGGATGGTATAAGTATTTACCGTTGGGAGGTGATTGATAACATCGGTTTGTCCGACTCCATATCCATTTAAGAGTGCTGTAAAACTGTCCAAGTGTGAGCGATTTCTCCACCTCCCAAGAGAGATGTAAAAAGTTTGACCGAAGTCCTAACGGATGAGTGAGGTGATATTAGATGCTACCTAGGTTGTTTCAAAAGAGGTGGTTATGGCTACGATACCAATAGTGTACGATGTATGTTTTGAAGTGGGCCAGAAGTGATAACTTTGGAATCATATACTTTAGTAGATAGTGCACTAATGTTAAACTCACGTTCCAGTAGCATCATATTGATAGTAAGCCTTCTTTTGTGTCCCTATCCATATCATGTTTCGCATCGTATGATGCACCTGTCCTGAGCATAAGTCAAAAATGCTAAACGGAAGGTTGGCCTGGTGGTTGTTGTCATGTTCAAACAGTTCAGCCTCGAAACCGCAAAGGAAAACTGGGAGGAACTCAGAAAAGTAAATTAAACCTCCGCAAAAGAAAAAAAGTAAGACAATGGTGAGCATACCATACCGTTACTTCGCGTATCGCGAGGTGTTCCTTACCCTGCGCTCATTAGAGGCTAGGGGCCCAAGTTGATTGTAAGACATGACTTCTGTTTTTTCGAAACACAATACAATCGTAAAGCCTCATACATACGTACATACAATCACACTATGAATGTATACATGCACACATTACCCCCATGAGCATCTCCGAGAGTCTCACATTTTGTGGTCTCTTTGCGTCACCGTGACCCTATTCCTGTTATTGTTCCCTTAGCTGGCAATTTTTCGTAATACAAGGTGTCGAGCGACGGGGAACGATACCCTCTCCCTGGGTTTAGTTGCATGTTAAAGATTTATGCGATGTATTTTTAAGTGAAATATTTTTCTAACTATTTTGGTAACTCCTAAAGTCTTGATAAATTCACAATAGCTATAACTTTTCATCCTCTATATGCATAAAAATTGGATAAAATTCCTGACATGTATAAGTGGTCGAAAAAATTCAGTGTTGCTGCTGCTAAATTTGTTGACAGATTCTACCCCTTAATGTTACAACCATTATTTTGACTATCAAAATAAAAAATTTATTAAAACTTTTGATATACTAGAATAAGAAGGACATTATTTTCTATCTGGTTCATAAAGAAATAATTTTATCTTTGAAGAAAATGGCAGCAAGCATATTATTCTTGTACCAATAATATCACCCTCATAGAAAAGAAATGGGAGAAAATTTTGTGTTGAAGTTTTTTCACAGGGAATAAAGAACCATCACAACAAGAGCTATTCAAGAATGGTGAATACCATAAGCTTGGGATGCTAAGGCAACCCACTAGACTCATCTTTAAACTCTCGGTTTGCACACCCCTAAACCTTGTTTTCTAAGCAAACACAAAGTTATCGCAAAAACTTGGAGCGTCTTTTATGTTTGTTGTGTCTAGTTTTCCTTTGAAATAAATGATACCATCATAATAAATACTTTGCATACATATGAAAGAGCTACTGAAATAAATTATCCCATTGTTGAATACCTCCATGAAAATAAGTTAAATGCCATGAAAAGAAGGGGATGAAAACAAAAGCTGAAAGTCAAGTATGCACAAGGAAGTGATATTAAATGTTTACTATTTTTTTGTTCTCCTCGCTATATTTGATGCAAATGAGATATTAGTGAGGAACATTACTTATACTTGATTGAGAGATAGTAGCTAGAATAAAAGTATATGCATCCCATTATGCTTGTTATTGCGAACTTAGCTCATATTAAATGATGAATAACTTTATCCCCAAGTGTCTTTAAAATACGAAGGTTGATGTTTGTGTGACAGCCCGGTCTTTTAAATGGTGAACCGAATCATTGAATCATATTTAAGTCGGTTGATAGTATCTTTAGTTGACCAACCAGCCAGCTGCTAGCATTTGAACCAATGAGCCACTACACGGAAAAGAAAAAAAAAGGGAGAAAGAAAAAGAAAAGGAGAAAGAGAAAGGAAAAGAAAAAAAAATAAAAGAAATGGAAAGAGAAAGAACCCAATGAATCAGTGTTCAAATGAAAATCAAAGGAGAAGTACCCCAGCCACTCATATAAGGTATTAAATCTAAGAAGCGAACACCTATCCCACTTCCACACTATCTTTCGGTCAACTAAAGATACTAGCTACTTACTCATGTATGACTATTCTATGAGTGTTCAAATGATAAAGGATTGGAAGAATACAACATCCTCCCGTAATTTGGTTTGCAATGCAAGCATGATGAATTACTAGTCAACAATTGAAGGAATCAAAGTTCACAAAAATCTTGCTCATGATTCAATCAAACGTGATGTGAGAAATTGGCTTGTTGCTACTATTAATTAATCATGTCCAACTAGTGTTTCCATATATTATCTCTTAAGCCATGCATAGATAGCAGCACACCAACATAATGGATAATTAGTAACACTTTGCTATTCATTGATGAAGCTATGTATCAAATACTTGCAATGTTAAATTTATAATGCATGCATATAGCAAAGTTTTTGTCAAAGTCTTTTAGAAGTAATGCAATAAACTCTAAAGTCCATGTTAGTTTTATCACCTTTATGCTTGAGAGCGAGCATCTGTTAAGCTTGAGAATGTTGATGCATATAGAATGTAGGTGCCGTATCTTATGCATCTATCGTCTCTGTGTACCCCTGCATCCGCACTATTTGAGACCAGCCGATTGAAATCACAGCGTTATAATTACGTCTGCAGTAATCTTTCAAAGACACGCCCGCTGCCTCGGTGATTGGCCTGCAAATTTACATAGACATCCCTGCGATCGAGTTCAACTGCAGCACGTACCAGACACCCGAACCGCCCGTTCGCCCCATGATTGCAGTTGCAACGATCACCATGGTGGGGCTAAAGATCCCGACCTCAGTTGGTTTCAGACCGATTTTCCATTCTTCTAACGCGGATCGTTGTGTACATTCCGCCTGGATACGCACGGCAAGCTAACCTGATTTCATCCAGATGCAAAATCGCCGAGCGAACTCGATGTCCAGCATGCAAAAGCTAGCTAGCTACATGCATCTAATCGATCTGGAGTTCGTAGACTTACAAGTCACAACACATTAACACACATATTCTTCGTGGATTGCCGAAAGGCTTGACTAAAGAAGAACAAGGCTTCTTGTTTAGAGATATGATCTTCGTTGACCCGGTGTTATGCAAGGGTGTCCCCTGATTTCTAATGTGCTCCCATTCCAGACGAGCTTTTAGCACGCCGGCTCCGGAGTATGTTAAGAGGGGCACCCACAAGAGGAGGGCGGCAGCCGGCCGACGCCAGGGATTGGCGAGGAGGATGTGCGTGGAGGCGGCCATGGATGTGTATAGGGCACGGCAGTTCGCGCCGCGGCCGTCGAGTGGCATCTCGATTAAGCCGGCATAGAGTTCGAACTATTTTCTTTGGGCAGGCGTCCGAGCTCGTCGCCATTGCTGTTGGGAGAAGACAGGTTTGGACGTGATTCATGTTGTGATATGTTTCTGATGGACAGGGCCTAATTTGCAAAATAATCTGGCTAGAGCGGGTGCTTGAGTGTAAATTTGCCAAAGACTATGCAGACGCGCAAGATTTAGATCAGATGGGTGATAATAGACGGATGCAGGGGTACACAGAGATGACGGATGCATAAGATACGACGCCTAAAATGTATACATGAAATTTGTAGTTTATTGTACTAAAATCCTTATTATATTGCTACTTTATTATATTTATTGGGACTAACCTATTAATAGTTGGAAAAGTGCACAAGTTCTTGTTTAACACTTTGTTGTGTAGGGATTAGGCAAATATGAAAGGAAACTAATCATTATGGCGAAATCTGGACTTTCCTAAAATCTTTCCCTGCAGTACTTTTTTCTAAGATGGTGATAGACCCCGAATAAAGTTTCAGGTGAAAAAGTGTCAACTGAACAATGTTGTGGAAAATTTCAGTCTTTAGACATAAAATTCGCCATAATGAGACTCCAGATGCCCACTCTTTGGCCATATTACTGAAGTTGTTTAGGGAACCCGAAAATATGTGACGTGATTGACTTAAACTGCTTCTATATTTGAGGATTTCGGACAAGGCAAGACTTGATGGACTCATAAAGAACAGAGGGAGCCCTATGAAAGTTCTAGTCAACAAACGCATCTAGTACATCCGTATCTAGACAAAGTGGAGTTAATGAATCTAAATCGGAGAGAGTAGTATTTTATTCTTTCAACCGGAAAGTTTTACTAGATTAGAGAGGATCCAGGGACAGAGAGAAGGGGGGACGAGCAGGGGCGAGACCCCTGGTAACGATCTGCTCATCCCTCGTACCGTGTAGTGATTATCGCTAATTTTCAGCCAACAAGATAGGTTCACCCCCCCCCCCCCTATCTGTGTGCGTCAAGCACGTCATCCAGCCACCAGTGGCCGAATCGGCCAATCCTAATTGCTAAGAACCTAAGTCCATGTAATGTCCCAGGTTTAGAGACGATCGAGGGGTAGATTTTAGAAAGGGATGTGCATTGCATCGTAAATTCTGGGGAAATTTCGAGCTTTTAAAACAAAACTGCATCGAAGGGGGACAAGTTTCTCTCTCGACATCTTACAGGGTTAGGGTTTCGAGAGTGTGACAAACTTGTTCCTTATTCAACTAAATTAGGGTTTTGAGAAGAGAGAAGAGTTATTGCATCACAAACTTAAGTTGCATGATTGAATTCAAATTTAAGTTGCATGATTGAATTCAAACCTAGATTGAATTTGAATTTCAAATTCAAACATCAAATAGATATCTCATAATTCAAAGTTGAGATAATTCATTAAACAATTATAAATAATTAAGAAATAAATAATATGAACAATACAAATAATAAGTAAAGCTCATTAGAGAAAACTTTGAGCTTTATTGATTAACACACAATATACATTGTCTTTACAATATTCACAAGTGAAATAAAAGAATATTACAACACATTACAAGAATTGACAAAATAGAAAAAGAAAAGAAAAGAAAAGTACAATGTATTGATCTATCCTAAAACTACAAGCTAATCTTCATAAGATGCTTGAGCCTGAAGATTTTCATCTTCACTTGATCATCACCTTGGATCCCTGCACACAAACACAACAAAGCAAGAGTTATGCCAAGTGGCAAAGCCACTTGGCAGGTTAGAAGAAAAATGGCAAATGAAGGGATATGCTCACAGCTCTGCCAAGCTGATCTGCTCAAAGCCAAGTACAAGCCAGATACCCAGCATCTGGTACACACACACAGCTATCCTGCTCACCAGGCAGTGTGCATGCAGCACAACACACACACACCAGCAGTGAGTCACCAAGGGTGCCAGGCCTTGTTGTCGACCAGGAGAGCAAAGCAAGGTTCACATAAAACCTTTTCCACCGCCAGAACCAGCAATCCATCGACAAGCAGCTTGGTAAGTCACCAGATAGCAAGAACACAAGAACAGGAAGAACATCACTGCTGTTCAACCTGTCCAAAATCACCACAGGACCAACTCAAGCATCGCAGGCTTGCAAGGAGGAGCAGGGCAAGCATAAGATCAACATAGAAGCAATCCTCTACAACAACAAAACCATCTAGGAGCTGGAGTGAGGTATAAACCAAATCAACCTGAGCAAAGCCAAGTTTTGCTCATAAATAAGCATCTAATGCATCACAGAAGCACAGAAGGGTAGAATACCCTGTTTGTGTCATCATCTGGCTGTAAAGCCATTTGGTGCAAGCAAATATGGGTAAGACCGTTAGGCAATCATCCTATGGGAACATCAGTTATGCAAATCAGTGCATAACTAAAGAAATCTAGCAAGGGATGAAGTCACAGCTAGCCTAGCCCACACACTTAGCATCTACAGCTAACTATGCCATCAGACTATAGACAGTTCCTTGTCTATATCTTTTGTCAACATCAAAAGCCACTGGGAGTCCAATATTGGATCAATCCAGTGAGCAGTTGTTCCATTCCAGTAAACAAATCACCAACCATAGCAAGTCACAGAGAGGGGAGCAACCATGACAGCATCACAAGTGCTGCCAGGGCCACCTCAACCCTAAGCCAACACAAGAAACCACACATCATTATCCATTTGGATTCAGTAGAGGGCTAGGGTACCAACCAGAGGTTGTCATCCAGCTAGCCCTAGCTAATTTAATTGAAATGATCATCACTGTGTCACAATTCACATCATTCATCCATTCATCAAGGAAAAATAAACAGATAAATGAAACAGACAAGCAACTGATGCACAGAGCCTTGCAGATGATCCAATGGATCATTGCAAGCATCCACTGATGCTTGGGTAAGCACCAGCACACACAGGCTAAGCCTGTATTAAGCACACACAGCACTGGATGAGCACCAGTGAGTCACAGAGAGGAGCACACAATTACTCACAAGCAATTATTGACCAATTGATCATCAGAGCACCACTAGCTCTTGCTACAGATTGCCACAACCAAGTACAGTAATAGGAATCAACCAGCCACTGAATAAATCCAACCATGTCATTACTGAATCAACAGATAACTGAATTAATAACCTTATGAATATATCCAGTAGCACATCAAATGCTTGATGAACCACTGGATCATAATACACAAGCAAAGCACATATCAATTCATCACTGAATAACACTGATAAGCCCACAGTAATGCTCAATTGAGCATAATCATGAATTGAGCACAAGAATTAGCACACAATGGCTCTGGCACTTGCAAAATTGCAAGAACTACACACTGTATTCAAGCCAGGGCAATATACATGAATACACTTGAGTATCTGGCAAGCTTATTAACAAGAACAGAGGCACAGAGATAGAATTAGACAAGAAATGCAAGCATAGCAAGCACTTAGACTAGAAATTCTTGCACAGAGGCATGGCAGGGCTGCACACAGCAGTAGCACACGCATGGCACAGCAGCATAGCACAGCAGCTCAGGAGCAGGCAAGCATGGCGCAGCAGCAGAGCACAGCAGCTCATGAGCAGGCCAGCAAAGCGCAGCAGTAGAGCATCGGCATGGCGAGCATCTCTGCACAGAGAGACAAGCCATGGCCAGAGCTAGAGGAGGAAGAAGAACATGCACAGGAGAGGGAAAGAAGGGAGGCGCACTTACCCGGGGTTGAGCAGACCGACGCAGCCATGGCGGCCACGGTGACACGCGTACAGCACGCGACCGTTGGGAACCCCAAGTGGAAGGTGTGATGCGTACATCAGTAAGTTTCCCTCAGTAAGAAACCAAGGTTTATCGAACCAGTAGGAGTCAAGAAGCACGTTGAAGGTTGATGGCGGCGAAGTGTAGTGCGGCGCAACACCAGGGATTCCGGCGCCAACGTGGAACCTGCACAACACAACCAAAGTACTTTGTCCCAACGTAACAATGAGGTTGTCAATCTCACCGGCTTGCTGTAACAAAGGATTAGATGTATAGTGTGGATGATGATTGTTTGCAGAAAACAGTAGAACAAGTATTGCAGTAGATTGTATTTGATGTAAAGAATGGACCGGGGTCCACAGTTCACTAGTGGTGTCTCTCCCATAAGAATAAGCATGTTGGGTGAACAAATTACAGTTAGGCAATTGACAAATAAAAAGGGCATGACCATGCACATACATGATATGATGAGTATTGTGAGATTTAATTGGGCATTACGACAAAGTACATAGACCGCTATCCAGCATGCATCTATGCCTAAAAAGTCCACCTTCGAGGTTATCATCCGAACCCCTTCCAGTATTAAGTTGCAAACAACGGACAATTGCATTAAGTATGGTGCGTAATGTAATCAACAACTACATCCTTAGACATAGCATCGATGTTTTATCCCTAGTGGCAACAGACACATTCACAACCTTAGAACTTTCCGTCACTCGTCCCAGATTTAATGGAGGCATGAACCCACTATCGAGCATAAATACTCCCTCTTGGAGTTACAAGCAAAAACTTGGCCAGAGCCTCTACTAGTAACGGAGAGCATGCAAGATCATAAACAACACATAGATAATAGATTGATAATCAACATAGCATAGTATTCTCTATTCATCGGATCCCAACAAACACAACATGTAACATTACAGATAGATGATCTTGATCATGTTAGGCAGCTCACAAGATCCAACAATGAAGCACAATTAGGAGAAGACGACCATCTAGCTACTGCTATGGACCCATAGTCCAGAGGTGAACTACTCACACATCACTCCGGAGGCGACCATGGCGATGAAGAGTCCTCCGGGAGATGATTCCCCTCTCCGGCAGGGTGCCGGAGGCGATCTCCTGAATCCCTCGAGATGGGATTGGCGGCGGTGGCGTCTCTGGAAGGTTTTCCGTATCGTGGCTCTCGGTACTGGAGTTATTATCGACGAAGGCTTCTTATAGTCGGAGAGGTAGGTTTAGGGGCGACGCGAGGGGCCCACACAACAGGGCCGCGCGGCCGGGGGGTGGGCCGCGCTGCCCTGGAGTGTCGCCGCCTCGTCGCCCCACTTCGTTTCTCCCCCGGTGTTCTGGAAGCTTCGTGGAAAAATAAGATCCTGGGCGTTGATTTCGTCCAATTCCGAGAATATTTCCTTACTAGGATTTCTGAAACCAAAAACAGCAGAAAACAGCAACTGGCTCTTCGGCATCTCGTTAATAGGTTAGTGCCGGAAAATGCATAAATATGACATAAGTATGCATAAAACATGTAGGTATCATCAATAAAGTGGCATGGAACATAAGAAATTATCGATACGTTGGAGACGTATCAGCATCCCCAAGCTTAGTTCCTGCTCGTCCCGAGTAGGTAAATGATACGTCTCCAACGTATCGATAATTTCTTGTGTTCCATGCCACATTATTGATGTTATCTACATGTTATATGCACACTTTATGTCATATTCGTGCATTTTCTGGAACTAACCTATTAACAAGATGCCGAAGTGCCGGTTCTCGTTTCTCGCTGTTTTTGGTTTCGAAAATCCTAGTAACGAAATATTCTCGGAATCGGACGAAATCAACGCCTGTGTTCCTATTTTACCCGGAAGCATCCGGAACACACGAGAACCGCCGGAGAAGAGGGGCAGGGCCACCGGACCATACCCGGCGCGGCCAAGGGGGGGGCGCGCCCCCCTAGGGTGTGGGCCCCCCTTCGACCTTCCTGCGCCGCCTCTTCGCCTATAAGAAGCCCCTGGATCAGAAAACCCTGTAGCGTTCGACGAAACCCACGAAAACCTTCCAGAGCCGCCGCCATCGCGAAGCCAAGATCTGGGGGACAGGATCTCTGTTCCGGCACCCTGCCGGAGTGGGGAAGTGCCCCCGGAAGGCTTCTCCATCGACACCGCTGCCATCTCCACCGCCATCTTCATCACCGCTGCTGCTCCCATGAGGAGGGAGTAGTTCTCCATCGAGGCTCGGGGCTGTACCGGTAGCTATGTGGTTCATCTCTCTCCTATGTGCTTCAATACAATAATCTCATGAGCTGCCTTACATGATTGAGATTCATATGATGATGCTTGTAATCTAGATGTCATTATGCTAGTCAAGTGGGTTCTACTTATGTGATCTCCGGAGACTCCTCGTCCCACGTGTGTAAAGGTGACAGTGTGTGCACCGTGTGGGTCTCTTAGGCTAGATTTCACGGAATACTTATTCACTCGTTGAATGGTGTAGTGAAGTGCTTATTTATATCTCTTTAAGATTGCAGCATGTTGTATCACAATTTATCTATGTGCTACTCTAGTGATTTGTTATTAAAGTAGTTTATTCCTCCTGCATGTGTGCAAAGGTGACGATGCGTGCACCGTGTTAGTACTTGGTTTATGCTATGATCATGATCTCTTGTAGATTATGGAGTTAACTATTGCTATGATAATATTGATGTGATCTATTCCTCCTACATATGCATGAAGGTGACAGTGTGCATGCTATGCTAGTACTTGGTTTAGTCTGTTGATCTATCTTACACTTAAGGTTACTTAAACAGGAGCATTATTGTGGAGCTTGTTAACTCCGGCATTGAGGGTTCGTGTAATCCTACGCAATGTGTTCATCATCCAACAAAAGTGTAGAGTATGCATTTATACTGTTCGTTATGTGATCAATGTTGAGAGTGTCCACTAGTGAAAGTGTAATCCCTAGGCCTTGTTCCTAAATATTGCTTGAGTTACTACTGCTTGTTTACTACTGCTCGTGTTACTACTCATCGCGTTACTACTTGCTTGTTTACTCGTCCCAGGCGAGCACTTTTCTGCCGTTGCAACTACTTATTCATACCACCTGTATTTCACTATCTCTTCGCCGAACTAGTGCACCTATTAGGTGTGTTGGGGACACAAGAGACTTCTTGCTTTGTGGTTGCGGGGTTGCATGAGAGGGATATCTTTGACCTCTTCCTCCCTGAGTTCGATAAACCTTGGGTATCCACTTAAGGGAAACTTGTTGCTGTTCTACAAACCTCTGCTCTTGGAGGCCCAACACTGTCTACAAGAATAGAAGCTCCCGTAGACATCAAGCACTTTTCTGGCGCCGTTGCCGGGGAGGAAAGGTAAAAGGCTCTCATACTACGGTCTCGGGTAAAGTATTTTTTCTGGCGCCGTTGTGTGTGTGCTCGAAGCTATTTCCTTTAGATCCTGCAATTGCATCTTGTTGTTTCTTGTTTACACTAATTTGGCATAATGTACAAGAGTGAGCTTCTTATTCTATTTCCTGATTTAAAACATGGATTGTTTGATGCGAAAATTAAAAAACCTATGAAATCTTGTTTGCATGCTTGGTAGTAATATTAGTATGAACGCTTTGAACACCATTGTTGATAATGATATAGAAAGTTCTAAGCTTGGGGAAGCTGGTTTTCATGATCTTTTTAGTCCCCCAAGCATTGAGGAGAAAATTTTCTTTGATGATACTTTGCCTCCTATTTATGATTATAATGATATTGGTCTTTTGGTGCCACCTACTATGGAGAGTAAATTTTTTTGTGATTATACTATGCCTCCTACACTTGATGAGAATAATAATGATAGCTACTTTGTTGAATTTGCTCCCACTACAACTAATAAATTTGATTATGCTTATGTGGAGAGTAATAATTTTATGCATGAGACTCATGATAAGAATGCTTTATGTGATAGTTATATTGTTGAGTTTGCTCATGATGCTACTGAAAGTTATTATGAGAGAGGAAAATATGGTTGTAGAAATTTTCATGTTACTAAAACACCTCTCTATGTGCTGAAATTTTTGAAGCTACACTTGTTTTATCTTCCTATGCTTGTTACTTTGCTCTTCATGAACTTGTTTATTTACAAGATTCCTATGCATAGGAAGCATGTTAGACTTAAATGTGTTTTGTATTTGCCTCTTGATGCTCTCTTTTGCTTCAAATACTATTTCTTGCGAGTGCATCATTAAAACTCGCTGAGCCCATCTTAATGGCTATAAAGAAAAGAACTTCTTGGGAGATAACCCATGTGTTATTTTGCTACAGTACTTTGTTTTATATTTGTGTCTTGGAAGTTGTTTACTACTGTAGCAACCTCTCCTTATCTTAGTTTTGTGTTTTGTTGTGCCAAGTAAAGTCTTTGATAGTAAAGTAAGTACTAGATTTGGATTACTGCGCAGAAACAGATTTCTTTGCTGTCACGAATCTGGGAAAATTCTCTGTAGGTAACTCAGAAAATTATGCCAATTTACGTGAGTGATCCTCAGATATGTACGCAACTTTCATTCAATTTGAGCATTTTCATTTGAGCAAGTCTGGTGGCCTAATAAAATCCATCTTTACGGACTGTTCTGTTTTGACAGATTCTGCCTTTTATTTCGCATTGCCTCTTTTGCTATGTTGGATGAATTTCTTTGATCCATTAATGTCCAGTAGCTTTATGCAATGTCCAGAAGTGTTAAGAATGATTGTGTCACCTCTGAACATGTTAATTTTTATTGTCCACTAACCCTCTAATGAGTTGTTTCGAGTTTGGTGTGGAGGAAGTTTTCAAGGGTCAAGAGAGGAGGATGATATACTATGATCAAGGAGAGTGAAAGCTCTAAGCTTGGGGATGCCCCGGTGGTTCATCCCTGCATATATCAAGAAGACTCAAGCGTCTAAGCTTGGGGATGCCCAAGGCATCCCCTTCTTCATCGACAACATTATCAGGTTCCTTCTCTTGCAACTATATTTTTATTCGGCCACATCTTATGTACTTTACTTGGAGCGTCCGTCGGTTTGTTTTTGTTTTTGTTTTGTTTGAATAAAATGGATCCTAGCATTCACTTTATGGGAGAGATACACGCTCCGCTGTAGCATATGGACAAATATGTCCTTGGTTTCTACTCATAGTATTCATGGCGAAGTTTCTCCTTCGTTAAATTGTTATATGGTTGGAATTGGAAAATGATACATGTAGTAATTGCTATAAATGTTTTGGGTAATGTGATACTTGGCAATTGTTGTGCTCATGTTTAAGCTCTTGCATCATATGCTTTGCACCCATTAATGAAGAAATACATAGAGCATGCTAAAATTTGGTTTGCATATTTGGTTTCTCTAAGGTCTAGATAATTTCTAGTTTTGAGTTTGAACAACAAGGAAGACGGTGTAGAGTCTTATAATGTTTACAATATGTCTTTTATGTGAGTTTTGCTGTACCGTTCATCCTTGTGTTTGTTTCAAATAACCTTGCTAGCCTAAACCTTGTATCGAGAGGGAATACTTCTCATGCATCCAAAATACTTGAGCCAACCACTATGCCATTTGTGTCCACCATACCTACCTATACTACATGGTATTTTCCCGCCATTCCAAAGTAAATTGCTTGAGTGCTACCTTTAAAATTCCATCATTCACTTTTGCAATATATAGCTCATGGGACAAATAGCTTAAAAACTATTGTGGTATTGAATATGTAATTATGCACTTTATCTCTTATTAAGTTGCTTGTTGTGCGATAACCATGTTTATCGGGGAACGCCATCAACTCATTGTTGAATTTCATGTGAGTTGCTATGCATGTTCGTCTTGTCCGAAGTAAGGGCGATCTACACTGAGTTGAATGGTTTGAGCATGCATATTGTGAGAGAAGAACATTGGGCCGCTAACTAAAGCCATGATTCATGGTGGAAGTTTCAGTTTTGGACAAATATCCTCAAGTCTCTAATGAGAAAAGAATTAATTGTTGTCAAATTCTTAAAGCATTAAAAGAGGAGTCCATTATCTGTTGTCTATGTTGTCCCGGTATGGATGTCTAAGTTGAGAATAATCAAAAGCGAGAAATCCAAATGCGAGCTTTTGTGGGATAACGTTGCATAGAAAACAAAAATTTTCCTACCGCGAACACGCAATCCAAGCCAAGATGCAATCTAGAAGACGGTAGCAACGAGGGGGTATCGAGTCTCACCCTTGAAGAGATTCCAAAGCCTACAAGATGAGGCTCTTGTTGCTGCGGTAGACGTTCACTTGCCGCTTGCAAAAGCGCGTAGAAGATCTTGATCACGATCGGTTCCGGCGCCACGAACGGGCAGCACCTCCGTACTCGGTCACACGTTCGGTTGTTGATGAAGACGACGTCCACCTCCCCGTTCCAGCGGGCAGCGGAAGTAGTAGCTCCTCTTGAATCCGACAGCACGACGGCGTGGTGCCGGTGGCGGTGTAGACGTTCGGCGGAGCTTCGCTAAGCAAACCGGGCAATATGAAGTGGAGGAGCAAAGCTAGGGTTTGGGAGGGGGTGGCCGGCCACTCAAGGGGGCGGCCAAGCTATGGTCTTAGGGGTGGCCGGCCCCCTCCCTTGGCCCCTCATTATATAGGTGGATCCCAAGTGTTGGTGTCCAAGTCTTCGAATAAGACCCGAAACCAAAACCTTCCATAGGAGGGGGCAAACCTAGCCCAACTAGGACTCCCACCCAAAGGTGGGATTCCCACCTCCCATGTGGGGGTGGCCGGCCCCTATGGTGGAGTCCACTTGGGACTCTACCCCCACTAGGGCTGGCCGGCCATGGAGGTGGAGTCCCTTGTGGACTCCACCTTCCTTGGTGGTTTCTTCCGGACTTTTCTAGAACCTTCTAGAACCTTCCATAGAACCTTCCGCGACATTTTATTCACATAAAATGACATCCTATATATGAATCTTATTCTCCGGACCATTCCGGAACTCCTCGTGATGTCCGGGATCACATCCGGGACTCCGAACAAATATTCCAACTTCATTCCATATTCAAGAACTACCATTTCAACATCCAACTTTAAGTGTGTCACCCTACGGTTCGAGAACTATGCGGACATGGTTGAGTACTCACTCCGACCAATAACCAATAGCGGGATCTGGAGATCCATAATGGCTCCCACATATTCAACGATGACTTTAGTGATCGAATGAACCATTCACAAACATTACCAATTCCCTTTGTCTCGCGATATTTTACTTGTCCGAGGTTTGATCTTCGGTATCACTATATACCTTGTTCAACCTCGTCTCCTGACAAGTACTCTTTACTCGTACCGTGGTATGTGGTCTCTTATGAACTCATTCATATGCTTGCAAGACATTAGACGACATTCCACCGAGAGGGCCCAGAGTATATCTATCCGTCATCGGGATGGACAAATCCCACTCGTTGATCCATATGCCTCAACTCATACTTTCCGGATACTTAATCCCACCTTTATAACCACCCATTTACGCAGTGGTGTTTGGTGTAATCAAAGTACCTTTCCGGTATAAGTGATTTACATGATCTCATGGTCATAAGGACTAGGTAACTATGTATTGAAAGCTTATAGCAAATAACTTAATGACGAGATCTTATGCTACGCTTAATTGGGTGTGTCCATTACATCATTCATATAATGATATAACCTTGTTATTAATAACATCCAATGTTCATGATTATGAAACTAATCATCCATTAATCAACAAGCTAGTTTAAGAGGCATACTAGGGACTTCTTGTTGTCTACATATCACACATGTACTAATGTTTCGGTTAATACAATTATAGCATGACATATAAACATTTATCATAAACATAGAGATATAAATAATAACTACTTTTATTATTGTCTCTAGGGCATATCTCCTTCAGTCTCCCACTTGCACTAGAGTCAATAATCTAGATTACATTGTAATATACCTAACACCCATGGCATTCTGGTGTTGGTCATGCTTTGCCCTAGGGAGAGCTTTAGTCAACGGATCTGCTACATTCGGATCAGTGTGTACTTTGCAAATCTTTACTTCTCCATCTTCGATGTACTCGCGAATCGAGTGGTAACGCAGCTTGATATGCTTCAGCCTCTTGTGTGACCTTGGCTCTTGTGCATTGGCGATGGCACCCATGTTATCACAAGTAAATGATTAATGGGTCCAATGCACTAGGAACCACACCGAGCTCTACAATGAACCTCTTCATCCATACCGCTTCCGATGAAGCCTCCGAAGCCGCTATGTACTCGATTCCGTTGAAGACTTCGCCACCGTGCACTCGCTTCGAGCTTGCCCAGCTTATCGCAAGCACCATTCAATATAAACACGTACCCGCATTGTGACTTAGAGTCATCGAGATCAGTTGTTCCAACTTGCATCGGTGTAACCATTTACAACGAGCTCTTGGTCACCTCCATAACAAAGAAACATATCCTTAGTTCTTTTCAAGTACTTCAGGATATTCTTGACCGCTGTCCAGTTGTTCCATTCCCGGATCACTTTGATATCTCGCTAGTCAAACTAACAAAGCATGTGCTATATCCGGTCTAGTACATAGCATGGCATACATGATAGATCCTATCGCCGAGGCATAGGGGATATTACTCATCCTTTCTCTTTCATCCGCCGTAGCCGGTCCTTGAGTCTTACTCAAGACCTTGCCTCGGTAACATAGGTAAGAATCCTTTCTTACTTTCGTCCATTCTAAATTTCTTTAGAATCTTGTCCAGATATGTACTCGCGATAGCCCTATTAGGCGTCTTGATCTATCTCTATAAATCTTGATGCCTAATATATACGATGCTTCACCAAGGTCTTTCATTGAAAAACTATTATTCAAATAACCTTTTACACTCGCTTAATAGTTCTATATCATTCCCAATTAATAATATGTCATCTACATATAATATCGGGAATGCTACGGAGCTCCCACTCACTTTCTTGTAAATACGAGCCTCTCCATGACACCGTATAAACCCAAAGTCTTTGATCACCTTATCAAAGCGTCGGTTCCAACTTCTTGATGCTTGCTTCAGTCCATAGATTGAACGCCGAAGTTTGCATACTTTGTCAGCATTTTTAGGATCGACAAAACCTTTGGGTTGTACCATATACAACTCTTCCTCAATATCTCCATTAAGGAACGCCGTTTTGACATCCATCTGCCAAATCTCATAATCGAAAAATGCAGCTATTGCTAACAAAATCCTCACAGATTTTAGCTTCGCTACAGGTGAGAAAGTCTCATCGTAGTCAACTCCTTGAATTTGTCGGAAACCCTTTGCGACAAGTCGAGCTTTATAGACAGTAATATTACCATCAGCATCTGTTTTTCTCTTGAAGATCCATTTATTCTCGACAGCCTTTCGACTATCAGGTAAGTCTACCAAAGTCCATACTTTGTTATCATACATGGATCCCATTTCGGATTTCATGGCTTCTTGCCATTTGTTGGAATCTGGGCTCATCATTGCTTCTTCATACGTCGCAGGGTCCTCATCATTGTTATCCACAATCATGACATTTAGACAAGGATCATACCAATCAGGAGTGGCACGTTCCCTTGTCGATCCGCGAGGTTCAGTAGTTTCCTCGTTCGAAGTTTCATGATCATTATCATTAGCTTCCTCTCGTTGCCGGTGTAGGCGGTACAGTACAACTTCCGGTATCGCGCTACTCCGATCAACGAGTATAGATTCATTAATCTCATCGAGTTCTACTTTTCTTCCAAGTCACTTCTTTAGTGAGAAATTCTTTCTCAAGAAAGGTTCCGTTCTTTGCAACAAATATTTTGCCTTCGGATTTGTGATAGAAAGTATACCCTATAGTTTCCTTAGGGTATCCTATGAAGACGCATTTCTCCGCTTTGGGTTCTAGCTTGTCCGGTTGTAACTTCTTTACATAGGCTTCGCAACCCCAAACTTTCGAGAACGATGACTTAGGTTTCTTATTAAACCATAATTCATACGGTGTCGTTTCTACGGATTTTGATGGTGCTCTATTTAAAGTGAATGCGGCTGTCTCTAATGCATAACTCCAAAATGATAATGGCAAATCAGCAAGAGACATCATAGAACGAACCATATCTAAGAGAGTTCGATTACGACGTTCGGATACACCGTTTCGTTGTGGTGTTCCCGCGGTGTCAATTGTGAAAGTATTCCGCATTTCTTTAAATGCATGCCAAACTCATAACTCGGATATTCACCTCCACGATCAGATCGTAGAAATTTTATCTTCTTGTTACGTTGATTTTCTACTTCACTTTGAAATTCCTTAAACTTCTCGAAAGTTTCGGATTTATGTTTCATGAAATAGATATACCCATATCTACTCGGATCATCCGTGAAGGTTAGAACATAACGATAACCACCGCGCGATGCTACACTCATTGGTCCGCACACATCGGTATGTATGATTTCCAATAAGTCGTAGCTCGCTCCATCATACCGTAAAATGGAGTCTTAGTCATTTTTCCCATTAGACATGCTTCACATCTATCAAGTGACTCAAAGTCAAGTGATTCAAGTAATCCATCAAGTATGGAGTTTCTTCATGCGCTTCACTCCAATATGACCAAGACGACAATGCCACATATAAGTAGAATTATCATTCAATTTAATTCGCTTAGCATCAATGTTATGTATATGCGTATCACTACTATCGAGATCTAACGAAATAAGCCATTCTTTTGTGGTGCTCGACCATAAAAGATATTATTCATAAAAATAGAACAACCATTATTCTCGTACTTGAATGAATAACCGTCTTGCATTAAACAAGATCCAGATATAATGTTCATGCTCAACGCGGGTACAAAATAACAATTATTTAGGCTTAAAACTAATCCCGAAGGTAGATGTAGAGGAAGTGTGCCGACAGCCGATCACATCGACTTTGGATCCATTTCCAACGCGCATTGTCACTTCATCTTTCAGTAGTCTTCGTTTATTCTTTAGTTCTCGTTTCGAGTTACAAATATGAGCAACCGAACCAAGTATCAAATACCCGTGTACTAGAACGAGAACCAGTGAGATAAACATCTATAACATGTATATCGGATATACCTTCTTTCTTCTTCTTGACAAGGCCGCTCTTCGTATCAGCCGGATACTTGGAGCAATTACGCTTCCAGTTGTCCCTTCTCCTTGCAGTAATAGCACTCAAGCATCGGGCTTAGGGCCGTTCTTAGGTTTCATAGGAGGCGTGGCAGCTTTCTTGCCACCCTTCTTGAATTTTCCCTTAGACTTGCCCCGTTTCTTGAAACTAGTGGTCTTGTTGACCATCAACACTTGGTGCTCTTTCTTGATCTCAATCTCAGCAGCTTTTAGCATGCCAAAGAGTTCAGGTAACTCCTTGTTCATGTTCTCGCATATTGTAGTTCATCACAAAGTTCTTGTAACTTGGTGGCAGTGATTGAAGGACACGATTAATCCCCGACCTGTTAGGAATCACTATTCCCAAGTCACTGAGTTTCTTCGCATGCCCGGTCATGGCGAGCATGTGCTCACTAATGGAGCTGCCTTCTTCCATCATACAACTGAAGAAATGTTTCGATGCTTCATAGCATTCCACGGCCGCATGAGTCTCGAAAATAGTCTTTAACTCTTTCATCAACTCATGAGGATCGTGGTGCTCAAAACGTTTTTGAAGATCGGATTCCGGATCGCACAGGATGGCACACCGAACTTGAGAGTACCGAGTTTTCCGAGTCTCGTAAACAGCTTTTACTTCATCGGTTTCAGCTTCTGCAGGAGGGTCACCTAGCGGTGCATCAAGCACATATTGCGGATTTCCGCCGGAGAGGAAGATCCTCACATGACGGAACCAGCCGGTGAAGTTGCTACCGTTGCTCTTAAGCTTTTCTTTCTCTAGGAACTCGGTTAAAATTGATTGGGGACGCCATCTCTACAACATATATTTGCAATAGTTTAGACTAAGTTTATGACAAATTGAGTTCAAATTTTAATTCAATATAATTAAAAATCTAGGTGAACTCCCACTCAAAACAATATCCCTCGCATTGTCTTAGTGATCACACGAACCAAATCCACCACACCATAGTCCGATCATCACGAGACAAGGTGTAATTTCAATGGCGAACACTCAAAGTGTTCATCATATCAATCATATGATTCATGCTCTACCTTTCGGTATCACGTGTTCCGAGACCATGTCCGTACATGCTAGGCTCGTCAAGGCCACCTTAGTATCCGCATGTGCAAATCGGCTTGCACCCGTTGTATGCACTTGTTGATTCTATCACACCCGATCATCACGAGATGCTTCGAAACGACAAGTCTTGGCAACGGTGCTACTAAGGATGAACACTTTATTATCTTGAGATTTTAGTGAGGGATCATCTTATAATGCTACCGTCGCGATCTAAGCAAAATAAGATGCATAAAAGGATTAACATCACATGCAGTTCATATGTGATATGATATGGCCCTTTTGTCTTTGCGCCTTTGATCTTCATCTCCAAAGCACGGACATGATCTCCATCATCTTCGGGCATGATCTCCATCATCGTCGGCGAAGCACCAAGGTCAATGGCGCCGTCTTCATGATTGTCCTCCATGTAGCAACTATTACAACTACTTTGAAATACTATTCAACATGAAATTTAAAGACAACCATAAGGCTCCTGCCGGTTGCCACAATACAATAATGATCATCTCATACATATTCATCATCACATTATGGCCATATCACATCACCAAACCCTGCAAAAACAAGTTAGACGCTCTCTAATTTGGTTTGCATATTTTACGTGGTTTAGGGTTTTCGATATAGATCTAATCTACCTACGAACATGAACCACAACGTTGATACTAATGTTGTCAATAGAAGAGTAAATTGAATCTTTACTATAGTAGGAGAGACAGACACCCGCAAAGCCTCTTATGCAATACAAGTTGCATGTCGAACGAGGAACAAGTCTCATGAACGCGGTCATGTAAAGTTAGTCCGAGCCGCTTCATCCCACTATGCCATAAAGATGCAAAGTACTCAACTAAAGATAACAAGAGCATCAACGCCCACAAACCATTGTGTTCTACTCGTGCAACCATCTATGCATAGACACGGCTCTGATACCACTGTGGGATAACGTTGCATAGAAAACAAAAATTTTCCTACCGCGAACACGCAATCCAAGCCAAGATGCAATCTAGAAGACGGTAGCAACGAGGGGGTATCGAGTCTCACCCTTGAAGAGATTCCAAAGCCTACAAGATGAGGCTCTTGTTGCTGCGGTAGACGTTCACTTGCCGCTTGCAAAAGCGCGTAGAAGATCTTGATCACGATCGGTTCCGGCGCCACGAACGGGCAGCACCTCCGTACTCGGTCACACGTTCGGTTGTTGATGAAGACGACGTCCACCTCCCCGTTCCAGCGGGCAGCGGAAGTAGTAGCTCCTCTTGAATCCGACAAGCACGACGGCGTGGTGTCGGTGGCGGTGTAGAAGTTCGGCGGAGCTTCGCTAAGCAAACCGGGCAATATGAAGTGGAGGAGCAAAGCTAGGGTTTGGGAGGGGGTGGCCGGCCACTCAAGGGGGCGGCCAAGCTATGGTCTTAGGGGTGGCCGGCCCCCTCCCTTGGCCCCTCATTATATAGGTGGATCCCAAGTGTTGGTGTCCAAGTCTTCGAATAAGACCCGAAACCAAAACCTTCCATAGGAGGGGGCAAACCTAGCCCAACTAGGACTCCCACCCAAAGGTGGGATTCCCACCTCCCATGTGGGGGGTGGCCGGCCCCCTATGGTGGAGTCCACTTGGGACTCTACCCCCACTAGGGCTGGCCGGCCATGGAGGTGGAGTCCCTTGTGGACTCCACCTTCCTTGGTGGTTTCTTCCGGACTTTTCTAGAACCTTCTAGAACCTTCCATAGAACCTTCCGCGACATTTTATTCACATAAAATGACATCCTATATATGAATCTTATTCTCCGACCATTCCGGAACTCCTCGTGATGTCCGGGATCACATCCGGGACTCCGAACAAATATTCCAACTTCATTCCATATTCAAGAACTACCATTTCAACATCCAACTTTAAGTGTGTCACCCTACGGTTCGAGAACTATGCGGACATGGTTGAGTACTCACTCCGACCAATAACCAATAGCGGGATCCGGAGATCCATAATGGCTCCCACATATTCAACGATGACTTTAGTGATCGAATGAACCATTCACAAACATTACCAATTCCCTTTGTCTCGCGATATTTTACTTGTCCGAGGTTTGATCTTCGGTATCACTATATACCTTGTTCAACCTCGTCTCCTGACAAGTACTCTTTACTCGTACCGTGGTATGTGGTCTCTTATGAACTCATTCATATGCTTGCAAGACATTAGACGACATTCCACCGAGAGGGCCCAGAGTATATCTATCCGTCATCGGGATGGACAAATCCCACTCGTTGATCCATATGCCTCAACTCATACTTTCCAGATACTTAATCCCACCTTTATAACCACCCATTTACGCAAGTGGTGTTTGGTGTAATCAAAGTACCTTTCCGAGTATAAGTGATTTACATGATCTCATGGTCATAAGGACTAGGTAACTATGTATTGAAAGCTTATAGCAAATAACTTAATGACGAGATCTTATGCTACGCTTAATTGGGTGTGTCCATTACATCATTCATATAATGATATAACCTTGTTATTAATAACATCCAATGTTCATGATTATGAAACTAATCATCCATTAATCAACAAGCTAGTTTAAGAGGCATACTAGGGACTTCTTGTTGTCTACATATCACACATGTACTAATGTTTCGGTTAATACAATTATAGCATGACATATAAACATTTATCATAAACATAGAGATATAAATAATAACTACTTTTATTATTGTCTCTAGGGCATATCTCCTTCAGCTTTCTCCTTAGACCTTTGTACAGGCGGCATAGAGGTACCCCTTTGTGAAACTTGGTTAAAGCATATGTATTGCGGTGATAATCCAGGTAGTCCAAGCTAATTAGGACAAGGTGCGGGCACTATTAGTACACTATGCATGAGGCTTGCAACTTATAAGATATAATTTACATGATGCATATGCTTTATTACTACCGTTGACAAAATTGTTTCATGTTTTCAAAATCAAAGCTCTAGCACAAATATAGCAATCGATGCTTTTCCTCTATGAGGACCATTCTTTTACTTTCAATGTTGAGTCAGTTCACCTATTTCTCTCCACCTCAAGAAGCAAACACTTGTGTGAACTCGTGCATTGATTCCTACATACTTGCTTATTGCACTTATTATATTACTCTATGTTGACAATATCCATGAGATATACATGTTACAAGTTGAAAGCAACCGCTGAAACTTAATCTTCTTTTGTGTTGCTTCAATACCTTTACTTTGAATTATTGCTTTATGAGTTAACTCTTATGCAAGACTTATTGATGCTTGTCTTGAATTGCTATTCATGAAAAGTCTTTGCTTTATGATTCACTTGTTTACCCATGTCATATGCATTGTTTTGATCGCTGCATTCACTACATATGCTTTACAAATAGTATGATCAAGTTTATGATGGCATGTCACTCCAGAAATTATCTTTGTTATCGTTTTACCTCGCTCGGACGAGCAGTAACTAAGCTTAGGGATGCCGATACGTCTCCAACGTATCGATAATTTCTTGTGTTCCATGCCACATTATTGATGTTATCTACATGTTATATGCACACTTTATGTCATATTCGTGCATTTTCTCGGAACTAACCTATTAACAAGATGCCGAAGTGCCGCTCTCGTTTTCCGCTGTTTTTGGTTTCGTAAATCCTAGTAACGAAATATTCTCGGAATCGGACGAAATCAACGCCCGTGTTCCTATTTTACCCGGAAGCATCCAGAACACACGAGAACCGCCGAGAGAAGAGGGGCAGGGCCACCGGACCATACCCCGGCGCGGCCAGGGGGGGCGCCCCCTAGGGTGTGGGCCCCCTTCGACCTTCTCGCGCCGCCTCTTCGCCTATAAGAAGCCCCTGGATCAGAAAACCCTATAGCGTTCGACGAAACCCACGAAAACCTTCCAGAGCCGCCGCCATCGCGAAGCCAAGATCTGGGGGACAGGATCTCTGTTCCGGCACCCTGCCGGAGCGGGGAAGTGCCCCCGGAAGGCTTCTCCATCGACACCGCTGCCATCTCCACCGCCATCTTCATCACCGCTGCTGCTCCCATGAGGAGGGAGTAGTTCTCCATCGAGGCTCGGGGCTGTACCGGTAGCTATGTGGTTCATCTCTCTCCTATGTGCTTCAATACAATAATCTCATGAGCTGCCTTACATGATTGAGATTCATATGATGATGCTTGTAATCTAGATGTCATTATGCTAGTCAAGTGGGTTCTACTTATGTGATCTCCGGAGACTCCTCGTCCCACGTGTGTAAAGGTGACAGTGTGTGCACCGTGTGGGTCTCTTAGGCTAGATTTCACAGAATACTTATTCACTGTTGAATGGTGTAGTGAAGTGCTTATTTATATCTCTTTAAGATTGCAGCATGTTGTATCACAATTTATCTATGTGCTACTCTAGTGATTTGTTATTAAAGTAGTTTATTCCTCCTGCATGTGTGCAAAGGTGACAGTGCGTGCACCGTGTTAGTACTTGGTTTATGCTATGATCATGATCTCTTGTAGATTATGGAGTTAACTATTGCTATGATAATATTGATGTGATCTATTCCTCCTACATATGCATGAAGGTGACAAGTGTGCATGCTATGCTAGTACTTGGTTTAGTCTGTTGATCTATCTTACACTTAAGGTTACTTAAACAGGAGCATTATTGTGGAGCTTGTTAACTCCGGCATTGAGGGTTCGTGTAATCCTACGCAATGTGTTCATCATCCAACAAAAGTGTAGAGTATGCATTTATCTGTTCTGTTATGTGATCAATGTTGAGAGTGTCCACTAGTGAAAGTGTAATCCCTAGGCCTTGTTCCTAAATATTGCTGAGTTACTATCGCTTGTTTACTACCGTCGTGTTACTACTACTCGCGTTACTACCGCTTGTTTACTCGTCCCGGGCGAGCACTTTTCTGCCGTTGCTACTACTTATTCATACCACCTGTATTTCACTATCTCTTCGCCGAACTAGTGCACCTATTAGGTGTGTTGGGGACACAAGAGACTTCTTGCTTTGTGGTTGCAGGGTTGCATGAGAGGGATATCTTTGACCTCATCCCTGAGTTCGATAAACCTTGGGTATCCACTTAAGGGAAACTTGCTGCTGTTCTACAAACCTCTGCTCTTGGAGGCCCAACACTGTCTACAAGAATAGAAGCTCCCGTAGACATCAGTAAACGATAACAAAGATAATTTCTGAAGTGACATGCCATCATAATCTTGATCATACTATTGTAAGCACATGTAATGAATGCAGCGATCAAAGCAATGGTAAATGTAATGAGTAAAAAATTGAATCATATAGCAAAGACTTTTCATGAATAGTACTTTCAAGACAAGCATCAATAAGTCTTGCATAAGAGTTAACTCATAAAGCAATAATTTCAAAGTAAAGGCATTGAAGCAACACAAAGGAAGATTAAGTTTCAGCTGCTTTCAACTTGTAACATGTATATCTCATGGATATTGTCAACATAAAGTAATATAACAAGTGCAATATGCAAGTATGTAGGAATCAATGCACAGTTCACACAAGTGTTTGCTTCTTGAGATGGAGAGAAATAGGTGAACCGACTCAACATAAAAGTAAAAGAAAGGCCCTTCGCAGAGGGAAGCATTGATTGCTATATTTGTGCTAGAGCTTGGATTTTGAAAACAAGAAACAATTTTGTCAACGGTAGTAATAAAGCATATGCATCATGTAAATTATATCCTACAAGTTGCAAGCCTCATGCATAGTATACTAATAGTGCCCGCACCTTGTCCTAATTAGCTCGGATTACCTGGATTATCACCGCAATACATATATTTTAACCAAGTGTCACAAAGGGGTACCTCTATGCCGCCTGTACAAAGGTCTAAGGAGAAAGCTCGCATTGGATTTCTCGCTTTTGATTATTCTCAACTTAGACATCCATACCGGGACAACATAGACAACAGATAATGGACTCCTCTTTAATGCTTAAGCATTCAACAACAATTAATTTTCTCATATGAGATTGAGGATATTTGTCCAAAACTGAAACTTCCACCATGGATCATGGCTTTAGTTAGCGGTCCAATGTTCTTCTCTAACAGTATGCATGCTCAAACCATTCAACTCATGGTAAATCGCCCTTACTTCAGACACGACGGACATGCATAGCAACTCACATGATATTCAACAAAGAGTAGTTGATGGCGTCCCCAGGAACATGGTTATCGCACAACAAGCAACTTAATAAGAGATAAAGTGCATAAGTACATATTCAATACCACAATAGTTTTTAGGCTATTTGTCCCATGAGCTATATATTGCAAAGATGAAGAATGGAAATTTTAAAGGTAGCACTCAAGCAATTTACTTTGGAATGGCGGAGAAATACCATGTAGTAGGTAGGTATGGTGGACACAAGTGGCATAGTGGTTGGCTCAAGGATTTTGGATGCATGGGAAGTATTCCCTCTCGATACAAGGTTTAGGCTAGCAAGGCTATTTGAAACAAACACAAGTATGAAGCGGTGCAGCAAAACTCACATAAAAGACATATTGTAAGCATTATAAGACTCTATACCGTCTTCCTTGTTGTTCGACCCTTACTAGAAATTATCTAGACCTTAGACAGACCAATTATGCAAACCAAATTTTAGCAAGCTCTATGTATTTCTTCATTAATAGGTGCAAAGTATATGATGCAAGAGCTTAAACATGAGCACAACAATTGCCAAGTATCACATTATTCAAGACATTCTACCAATTACTACATGTAGCATTTCCCGTTTCCAACCATATAACAATTTAAGGAAGAAGATTCAACCTTCGCCAAGAATATTATGAGTAAAGCCTAAGGACATATTTGTCCATATGCAACAGCGGAGCGTGTCTCTCTCCCACACAATGAATGCTAGGATCCATTTTATTCAAACAAAAAAAACAAAAACAAACAGACGCTCCAAGTAAAGTACATAAGATGTGATGGAATAAAAATATAGTTTCACTAGAGGAACCTGATAATGTTGTCGATGAAGAAGGGGATGCCTTGGGCATACCCAAGCTTAGACGCTTGAGTCTTCTTGAAATATGCAGGGGTGAACCACCGGGGCATCCCCAAGCTTAGAGCTTTCACTCTCCTTGATTATATTGTATCATCTCCCTCTCTTGATCCTTGAAAACTTCCTCCACACCAAACTCAAAACAACTCATTAGAGGGTTAGTGCACAATCAAAATTCATATGTTAAGAGGTGACATAATCATTCTTAACACTTATGGACATTGCACAAAGCTACTGAAAGTTAATGGAATAGAAAAATCCATCAAGCATAGCAAAACAGGCAATGCGAAATAAAAGGCAGAATCTGTCAAAACAGAACAGTCCGTAAAGATGAATTTCTAAGAGGCACCAGACTTGCTCAAATGAAAATGCTCAAATTTAATGAAAGTTGCGTACATATCTGAGGATCACTCACGTAAATTGGCATAGTTTTATGAGTTACCTACAGAGAATTAGACCCAGATTCGTGACAGTAAGAAATCTGTTTCTGCGCAGTAATCCAAATCTAGTATGAACCTTACTATCAAAGACTTTACTTGGCACAACAATGCAACAAAACTAAGATAAGGAGAGGTTGCTAAAGTAGTTACAACTTCCAAGACTCAAATATAAAATAAAGGTGCAGTAGTAAAATCATGGGTTGTCTCCCATAAGCGCTTTTCTTTAACGCCTTTCAGCTAGGCGCAGAAAGTGTGTATCAAGTATTATCAAGAGATGGTGCATCTACAGCGGGGTTTGGAGTTTTCTCAACCATGCATTGTATTTTGGATACATAAGTTTCAGAGGCTCCCTTTTCATTAGTCTTGGGCTTGCTACTCTCATCAAACAAATTTTCAGGAACAAGCCAAGCATAATTATCATCTAGAGCTTCATGCATTCCTAGGAGCTTACAAGGTATTGGTGCTTTAATCTCCCCACCATCATTAACATTATTAGTGTACTTAATTCTATCCATATCCATCTTTTCAAGTGTTCTTTTAAAATCGGTGAACATACCAAGACTCTTATGCTTAATAAAAACTTTTCTAGCTTCTTTGGCTATATCCTCAAATTCTCGCACTAGGACTTTTAAAACAAAATCTCTCTTTTCTCCCCTCTCCATATCAGAAAGTGTAAGAAACATGTGTTGTATCATGGGGTTGACACTAATAAATCTAGCTTCCATCATGCGTACCAAATAAACAGAGGCATCTTCATAAGTAGGGACAGCTTTTGCCAGGGGTATATCTTCAAGATCTTCGTGCATACTAACATGGGTGAAAATTTCTTCTATATTATCTCTTCTAATTATAGACCCTTGTCCCACATGTATATCTTTTAAAGTAAAATTAGGAGGAAACATGATGAAGTAAGTAAAGCAAATGCAAGTAACTAATTTTTTTTGTGTTTTTAATATAGCAAACAAGATAACAAATAAAGTAAAACTAGCAACTAATTTTTTGTATTTTGATATAATGCAGCAAACAAAGTACTAAATAAAATAAAGCAAGACAAAAACAAAGTAAAGAGATTGGAGGTGGAGACTCCCCTTGCAGCGTGTCTTGATCTCCCCGGCAACGGCGCCATAAATTTAGCTTGACACGTGTACATCACGTGACCGTTGGGAACCCCAAGTGGAAGGTGAGATGCGTACAACAGTAAGTTTCCCTCAGTAAGAAACCAAGGTTTATCGAACCAGTAGGAGTCAAGAAGAACGTTGAAGGTTGATGGCGGCGAAGTGTAGTGTGGCGCAACACTAGGGATTCCGGCGCCAATGTGGAACCTGCACAACACAACCAAAATACTTTGTCCCAACGTAACAGTGAGGTTGTCAATCTCACCGGCTTGCTGTAACAAAGGATTAGATGTATAGTGTGGATGATGATTGTTTGCAGAAAACAGTAGAACAAGTATTGCAGTAGATTGTATTTGATGTAAAGAATGGACCGGGGTCCACAGTTCACTAGTGGTGTCTCTCCCATAAGAATAAGCATGTTGGGTGAACAAATTACAGTTGGGCAATTGACAAATAAAAAGGGCATGACCATGCACATACATGATATGATGAGTATTGTGAGATTTAATTGGGCATTACGACAAAGTACATAGACCGCTATCCAGCATGCATCTATGCCTAAAAAGTCCACCTTCAGGTTATCATCCGAACCCCTTCCAGTATTAAGTTGCAAACAACATACAATTGCATTAAGTATGGTGCGTAATGTAATCAACAACTACATCCTTAGACATAGCATCAATGTTTTATCCCTAGTGGCAACAGCACATCCACAACCTTAGAACTTTCTGTCACTGTCCCAGATTTAATGGAGGCATGAACCCACTATCGAGCATAAATACTCCCTCTTGGAGTTACAAGCAAAAACTTGGCCAGAGCCTCTACTAGTAACGGAGAGCATGCAAGATCATAAACAACACATAGATAATAGATAGATAATCAACATAGCATAGTATTCTCTATTCATCGGATCCCAACAAACACAACATGTAGCATTACAGATAGATGATCTTGATCATGTTAGGCAGCTCACAAAATCCAACAATGAAGCACAATTAGGAGAAGACGACCATCTAGCTACTGCTATGGACCCATAGTCCAGGGGTGAACTACTCACACATCACTCCGGAGGCGACCATGGCGGTGAAGAGTCCTCCGGGAGATGATTCCCCTCTCCGGCAGGGTGCCGGAGGCGATCTCCTGAATCCCCCGAGATGGGATTGGCGGCGGCGGCGTCTCTGGAAGGTTTTCCGTATCGTGGCTCTCGGTACTTGAGTTATTATCGACGAAGGCTTCTTATAGTCGGAGAGGTAGGTTTAGGGGCGACGCGAGGGACCCACACAACAGGGCCGCGCGGCCAGGGGGTGGGCCGCGCCGCCCTGGCGTGTCGCCGCCTCGTCGCCCCACTTCGTTTCTCCCCCGGTGTTCTGGAAGCTTCGTGGAAAAATAAGATCCTGGGCGTTGATTTCGTCCAATTCCGAGAATATTTCCTTACTAGGATTTCTGAAACCAAAAACAGCAGAAAACAGCAACTGGCTCTTCGGCATCTCATTAATAGGTTATTGTCGGAAAATGCATAAATATGACATAAAGTATGCATAAAACATGTAGGTATCATCAATAAAGTTGCATGGAACATAAGAAATTATCGATACGTTGGAGACGTATCACACGGCGGCACACGCCGGAGCGCGGCAGCGCCAGGCCAAGCCAAGCCATGGCGGCGCCACAGCACCACCCGCACCACGGCGGCGAAGCCACGGCGGCGCCATCATGTCTGGGGCGTCCGCCAACACGCATCGCCGGCGAGGACCGTAACCCTAGCACCAGAGAGGGTCGGGGATGAGCGCAGCAGGACGCCTGCATCAAATCGACGCGGATAGATCGACGCGCCATCAAGCTCCGCGTCGATTGCGCACCATGGCGGGGGCCAAGTCCGGCGGAGCTCGCCGGAATCGAGCGGCGACGGCGAAGGCGACGCAGGTCGCCAGAGAGAGGATTAGGGTTAGGGTTCATACGCGCGCGAGAGAGAGAGAGGAGTGAGGCTGGTCGAGCCGGACCAGGTGGGTCGGTTCGACCTAACCCCACTGGGTTACACCGACAGGTGGGCCCAGGGGCAAATGTGCCATTTCACATTTCTTTAATAATACATAAACTTTGAAAATACATAACAAATGTTTAACAGCTCTAAAAAAATAATTAAAAATATGAAAACCACGCAGTATAAAAAACTCTATCATAATAAAATATGAAATGGAATTTTTGAAGTTAAACAAGAATAATTTCAAATTTGATGATTTAAATAATCATTTAAATCACACATTTTATTTTCAATAATGAAAATAAGTCCATAAATTCTTTTGGACTTTAAAAACACCTTGACAACATTTCAAGGTGGTATTTTGCCCTAAATAGTGTATCCCTAAGTGATTCTTAGTATTAACCTCTCACATGAAATAATAAAGACATCAGAAGGGGGGAACAATCCCTAAAACTGGAATCATGCATCAATGCTTCTTTAACCATTGCCCTTATCGGACAATGATGCTATTTTTCAGCAACAGAGGATAAGGGTCAGTCCACACCATCCAACTGCAACACTTTGCAGTGTTCAGGCAAGTTCATCGCTTGCTCATGTCATTTGAGTATTTTTACCAAATTACTTGCAAAGTACTATGTTTATCACTATTGCATAAAAAGAAAAACCACTATTTTCATAACTATGAATATGACTATGTGGTGGGCAATGGAACCATGGATTGTGTTGATATGGTGGAGGTTCCATTGCAAGGGTTTATATCCATCTAGAATTAAACAACAAATGTCGTCCAGTGATTCTTGTGCCGTAATAACCGTGTTAACCATAAGATCTGGAGTGGGACGGAATAGTCAATAGTATTTCCACCTCTTGTACATCAACGAACGCGCTTTACCGTAGCACACTTGTCATCTGTCGGGGCAAGCGGTAGGCTGGGGAAGCCAAAAAAAATCCCCACGGCTTTGTCCGTAGCACACTTGTCGCCGAAGTGCAAGCGGTAGGTTGGGGAAGCCAAAAAAGTCCCCACAGTATTGCGATCTATGAGGGGTTGCATCTGCCGGTGAAGGAGTTTGGTTCGATCCCAGACTGTCGTCGTGGCCGGGGTCCATCCTTAATTGGTGTAAGAGGACCGACGAGGACCCAGGGTCGGGGATGCAGCAAAGGGTGGGTGTGCGAGGTAGCGGAGGAATATAATTGGCTATGACCTTATACCGGGCCTCACACCGAAGGAAGTGTGGACGGGAAAGCTGCCCGGTTGGCACCAAGGTTAAGATCTCTTATGGGTAAAGCAACACACCTCTGCAGAGTGTAAAGAACCGTGACATGTCACTCCCTATTCCGGGATATGGAACTGCGAACGCGGCCGGAAAGGAGCTCCATGAAGTTCTAGTAAACCGGTGAAGGCTGACGGACATAGTTCTTTGAAATAAAAGCAACCTCTTGAAGAAATGTTTATCAAAACCTGCATTGGTATTAGACTTTCTGGTCTAATATCGTAGCTAGTGCATGAAACACCTCTTTTCTATAATGAACTTGTTGAGTACGCTCGTACTCATACCACTCTTAAATCCCCTGCTTAGATTGTCCGAACCATCTGGAGGAGGACAATGACAACCCTGAAGGAGCCGACATCATCGGCTATGAAGAACCAGACCTCTCTGGAGGTGTCGAAGGTGTAGACTACTTCATAGTCTACGGAACCGGGGAGGGTTCCGGAGGAGAGCACGTGTAGACCTACCTAGTAGTGCTAGTATCCGAGCAGTACGAACTCTGAGTACTTAAATGCTCGAGGGAATAAATGTACCACCTAGTAAGACTTCTATATTGTAAGTTAAGTTGGGTTCGCCTCGAACCCAGGAGTATCCCTCTTAGGACCCAAGAGGAGCTCCGAGATGATATGTACATTATGCTTGTAATAATAAATGAATGAGTTATGGACCTGCTATGTTCTGTTGTACTACTCTGAGGGATGTAATATTTGCGGAATGGTACTTCGTGAATGTTATATCAACGACTGGCATACTACAACATGCAGTGGTATGCAGGGTCACCACAGTCCATGTTAATTATTAGTACTGTATTAGGCTATTTACATGACAACATCCAGGCCAAACCATCTTAATTAGAGCATCTCTAATAGATTCCTCATATCGGTCTGCAAACCTCACTTCGGGCTGATATGGGGACTTCGGCCGTTTTTTGGGCCAGACCAGATCCCGCATCGGTGGTCAGGCCTGAAAAACGGATCCAGTCCGTAGCCCAAAACCGCGAAATGCCCCCATATATGGTGGTCGGCGAGGTGGATGGGGGCCAAACCCCATCCGCTCCTCCGCCTCTTTGCCTCCCGCAGATGTAAAATTGAACCCCCGTTGGCGAGCAATCGAGCTAGCCGCGCGCAGATCGACCATCCCAAGCTCCCGCCAACGACGCTGGTGGCGGGGCAGCGCTCCAACGGGCGAGGGGGAGGCCAGATTGTCCCCCCGGCAGGAGCTCCACCGAGCACGGCGTAAGCTCCGCCCTCCTCCCGCCAGAGTTTGCTGTAATGTAGTTCAATGTAGGATCAACTGTCCGAACGAAATGTAAATTCAGTCTCCCGCGCGTTTTTTTTTTATAATTTGCAGTTCTATATGCCGTATCTGAATTGCAAGCATGTTCTTTGAACCCCAAATTCACATTAGGGTGCTCTGGATACGCGGATTTAGGGTTTGGAATTCGACGCTTCTGCTAGAGATGGTCTTAGCACACCATAGCAGCCCGTTCAGGATACAGTTTGGGAAACCAGCTCGTACCCACGCGTGATTGGATCAGATTGTCGTTTCGTTTACTGTGTTGTGCCTGTGTTCGACGCCACTGAGGGCTCCAATCTAGAAGACAGAAACTCTAGATAAATCGACAATTCAGTGCTGGGAAGGGGCGCCCATCAAGCCGGCCGGCCGCAATGTCTGTATGACTGCATGAGCAACGACGGAAGGACGAAAGATAGTCTCTAGTTTCCCATTCCGAACTTCTGATTTGATCTGTCTTTGAGTTATTTTTTGGAAAATGATTGTATCCCCCCGGGGGATCGGATCGCTCACAGCCTCCGGCTTCTCGTGACGACACGCGTCCCTAGCTGGCCCACACACGTTCTCTTCCCAGCGAAACGTCTCCCCGATCTTCTTTCTCTCTCTACTACTTTTCCCCAACGCAGTCCGCTGTCCCGCCGGGTCCGCCGCCCATGCGCTGCTCTGCCCATCGCCGTGGCTCTGCTCGCCCTGGCCGGCGTCCCGCTGCTACTCTCGAGCCCTGGCACCGGGCCTGCAGCTGATCGAAGCCGCAGCGGGGTGTCCCCCGGGGGCGCGCGGCTGAGCACGCACGAGGTGAAGTCCGGCGCGGGCGCGGTAGCGGCGGACGATGGGCGGTGCTCGGAAGTGGGCGCGGCCGCGCTACGGGCGGGTGGGCACGCGGTGGACGCCGCCGTGGCGGCGGTGTTCTGCCTCGGCGTGGTGCACCCCATGTCCGGGACGACCAAAAGGTCCATGGCTGGCGCTGCCCCCGGGAACCACACGCAGCTTCGGCACTCTCAGGCGGAGGTGCTGCTGGTGCTACGAGCACCTCCATGCGCTGATCCAGCGCGTCTCCAGGAGGTTGCTACCTTAGGTCTCCGGTGTCGCTACCGGCGGAGGCCAATTTTGCTAACTTAGGCTTCCAACGTTGCTAGCGGCGAAGGATTGGTTTGCTACCTTAGGCTTGCGGCGTTGCTACCTGCGTAGGCCGGTTTTGCTATTTTAACGTGTCTGATATTTGCTACCGGCGGAGGATGCATTTTTGCTACCATAGGCATGTGGTGTTGCTACTAGCGACTTCTGATGTTGCTGTTCTGGACAGACGGAGTTGCTGCAACCTCGGACGGTGTTGTTGTCGGCTGCAGGCGAGGTCTTCGTTAATGTCTTAGAGGATTTGCAGCATATGAATAAAAAAAATTGCTACATTTTATTTGCAGTTTTGCTACATCTATGTAATATGTTTGCTACGTGGTCTCCGGCGAGGTCCCCGACGAGCCCAGCCTTTTTATTTTGTTTCATGGGTGAACCGTTTTTTGCTTCAGTCATTTGCTGCCGGGGGTGATTTTTTGCTGCCGGGGATGTATTTTTGCTACATGCAAATCTAACCGTCAAAATGGTTGATCCGACGGCTGGGGACCCGGGGGCTGGGGAATCAGATCCCCCGGGGGACGCCCAGCAGTTTCCTTATTTTTTGGCCCAACTCTCAACAGTCAACACTAGATCTATCACTAGATTAGTTTGTCTATTTTTTTAGGAAATTCGAAAATTAATTAGGAATTTTGGGATGTTTACGTGTGCTTGTCTAGTTTAGGGGAAATATCCTGCTGGTTTTCTTAGTGAAGAGAGACTCTTTCATATTGCAACAGTAGAACAAGCCTTTTATGCTATAAAACTAGCTAAGACACATCTTTTTGCACTAAATTGGGATATAACTTTCGCGATTGTGTGGTAGTCTATATAGAGAGGGGAATTATTGAGACCTTTGTTGAATTATTAGGCAATTTCCGTGTGAGTTTAATTACCGAAAGTAACATTACAGATGCACAAGCATACCTAACCATACACATCAGACTAAGCACATGCATCAGATCTGAACATGGAATAAGTAGCAGTGCAAGGTAGGAGAGGGAAATCACGTACATCGCGACCGGGAAGGTCGCACCAGCAGTAGCACCACCACCACCATGGGAGTTGTTGATGTCGCCCATGGTGTAGTCGTAGTCGTTGATTTAGCAGACGGACCGGCGAAGAAGAACACGAACAGCAGCGAGCAGTCGCGCCGAGACGCTCCCCAAAAACCTTATCGCCCGTCTCCCGGTGCAGGATCTCAACGGACGGAGTTTCGGAGGCCTGCTCTCCCGGACGGCTGTGCACGCAGTCGCCGGGATGGGGAAGACTAGAGAGTAGCACAGCAAAAGGAACTTCACGAGAGAGAGAGAGAGATCTAAGAACACTGTTTTCAGATCTGATCGGTCTCCTTGTATATCCTGGGAGGAAGCCGACCCGCCCGTATTGACACGCGTAGGAAGCCAGGGACACGCGGCGAGCATGCACATGCAAGTCGACACGTACCCAACACAGTTGGTGCACCAAGCAAAAAAATTAGGCTTCCTTGAGTGTGTCTCGAACTCGAACTCGAGTCACGAAACGCGACGTGCGTGACGTGACGTGACGTGACGTGCCGAGCCGAGACGGGCGGGCGGAGGAGGAGGAGTGCGCGAGGGCTCTTTCTATTCTCACTCACTTGGAATGACTAGAACAGCAGCCCTTGTATACCACTCCAACTCTCTCCCAACTAGCAATGTGGGACTAAACTTTGTCCCCCAAGGCTGTCCCAAGCTGCCAACGTGATGGGCCTTGAGATTTCAGGAATTGTAGACCACATGGGCTGCCTTATTGGGCTGCAGCCCATCTACATTTAACAATCCCCCACCAGATCTCATATGCCCATCAGATGACACATTAGTTCCATTCGCTGTTTAATATACCTGCACTTCGGTGGAGATTGTTAAGTTCAACTTCCACTTAGGCAAGGTGCTACGTGATACGTCTCCGACGTATCGATAATTTCTTATGTTCTATGCCATATTATTGATGATACCTACATGTTTTATGCACACTTTATGTCATATTCGTGCATTTTCTAGAACTAACCTATTAACAAGATGCCGAAGTGCCACTTGCTGTTTTCTATTGTTTTTGGTTTCAGAAATCCTAGTAACGAAATATTCTCGAAATTGGACGAAACGAAGACCCAGGGGCCTATTTCGCCACGAACCTTCCAGAAGACCGAAGAGCATACGAAGTGGGGCCACGAGGTGGCCAAACCACAAGGCGGCGCGACCAAGGGGGGCCCGCGCCGCCCTGTGGTGTGGGCCCCTCGTCAGCCCCCGACTCTGCCCTTCCGCCTACTTAAAGCCTCCGTCGCGAAACCCCTGATGCGAAAAACCACGATACGGAAAACCTTACTGAGACGCCGCCGCCGCCAATCCCATCTCGGGGGATTCTGGAGATCACCTCCGGCACCCTGCCGGAGAGGGGATTCATCTCCCGGAGGACTCTACGCCGCCATGGTCGCCTCCGGAGTGATGAGTGAGTAGTTCACCCCTGGACTATAGGTCCATAGCAGTAGCTAGATGGTTGTCTTCCCCTCATTGTGCTTCATTGTTGGATCTTGTGAGCTGCCTAACATGATCAAGACCATCTATCTGTAATACTCTATGTTGTGTTTGTCGGGATCCGATGGATAGAGAATACCATGTTATGTTAATTATCAAGTTATTACATATGTGTTGTTTATGATCTTGCATGCTCTCCGTTATTAGTAGAGGCTCGGCCAAGTTGATGCTAGTAACTCCAAGAGGGAGTATTTATGCTCGATAGTGGGTTCATGCCTGCATTGACACCTGGGACAGTGACAGAAAGTTCTAAGCTTGTGTTGTGCTGTTGCCACTAGGGATAAAACATTGATGCTATGTTCGAGGATGTAGTTATTGATTACATTACGCACCATACTTAATGCAATTGTCCGTTGTTAGCAACTTAATACTGGAAGGGGTTCGGACGATAACCTGAAGGTGGACTTTTTAGGCATAGATGCGGTTGGATGGCGGTCTATGTACTTTGTCGTAATGCCCAATTAAATCTCACTATACTTATCATGACATGTATGTGCATTGTTATGCTCTCTCTATTTGTCAATTGCCCGACTGTAATTTGTTCACCCAACATGCTTTTATCTTATGGGAGAGACACCTCTAGTGAACTGTGGACCCCGGTCCATTCTTTAATACTGAAATACAAATCTGCTGCAATACTTGTTCTACTGTTTTCTCTGCAAACAATCATCTTCCACACAATTCGGTTAATCCTTTGTTACAGCAAGCCGGTGAGATTGACAACCTCACTGTTTCGTTGGGGCAAAGTACTTTGGTTGTGTTGTGCAGGTTCCACGTTGGCGCCGGAATCTCTGGTGTTGCGCCGCACTACATCCCGCCGCCATCAACCTTCAACGTTCTTCTTGGCTCCTCCTGGTTCGATAAACCTTGGTTTCTTTCTGAGGGAAAACTTGCTGCTGTGCGCATCATACCTTCCTCTTGGGGTTGCCCAACGAACGTGTGAAATACACGCCATCAAGCATATTTTCTGGCGCCGTTGCCGGGGAGATCAAGACACGCTGCAAGGGGAGTCTCCACTTCTCAATCTCTTTACTTTGTTTTTGTCTTGCTTTATTTTATTTACTACTTTGTTTGCTGCATTATATCAAAACACAAAAAAATTAGTTGCTAGTTTTACTTTATTTACTGTCTTGTTTGCTATATCAAAAACACAAAAAATTAGTTTACTTGCATTTACTTTACTTGATTCATCATGTTTCCTTTTAATTTTACCACAAAAAACATACCGGTAGGACGCGGGTCTATAATTGGGAGAAACAATATAGAAGAATTTTTCACCCATGTTAGTACCGTTGAAGATTTTGAAGATAGACACTTGGTAGAACTTGCTCCTACTTATGAAATTGCTGCTGGCTGCTTTAGTTCGCTTGTTGGAAACTAAATTTGTTAATCTCAATCCTATAATCCAACACATGTTTCTTACACTTGGTGATTTGGAAGAGGGGGAAAAGAAAGATTTTGTTTTAGAAACCCTTCTTAGAGAATTTGATGGTCTAGCAAGAGAGGCTAGAAAGGTCTTCGCTAAATTTAATATGCTTGGTTCTCATACTAATTTTGTTAGTCTCCTTGAAAAAATGGACATGGATAGGATAAGATACACTAATAATGCTAATGATGGTGGGGAGATCAAAGCACCAATACCATGTAAACTCCTAGCTATGAATGATGCACTAGAACATAACTATGCTTGGCTTGTTCCTGAAAATTTGTTCGATGAGAGTAGCAAGCCCAAGACTAATGAAAAGGGAGACGCTGAAACTTATGTATCCAATATACTATGCATGGTTGAGAAAACTCCAAACCCCGCTGTAGGTGCACCACCCTTCGATAATACTTGAGTTACACTTTCCGCGCCTAGCTGAAAGGCGTTAAAGAAAAGCGCTTATGGGAGACAACCCATGTTTTTACTCCAGTATTTTTGTTTTATAATTGTGTCTTGGAAGTTGTTTACTACTGTAGCAACCTCTCCTTATCTTAGTTTTATGTTTGTTGTGCCAAGTAAAGTCTTTGATAGTAAAGTAAGTACTAGATTTGGATTACTGCACAGTTCCAGATTTCTTTGCTGTCACGAATCTGGGTCTACCTCCCTGTAGGTAGCTCAGAAAATTAAGCCAATTTACGTGCATGATCCTCAGATATGTACGCAACTTTCATTCAATTTGAGCATTTTCATTTGAGCAAGTCTGGTGGCCTAATAAAATCCATATTTACGGACTGTTCTGTTTTGACAGATTCTGCCTTTTATTTTGCATTGCCTCTTTTGCTATGTTGGATGAATTTCTTTGATCCATTAATGTCCAGTAGCTTTATGCAATGTCCAGAAGTGTTAAGAATGATTGTGTCACCTCTGAACATGTGAATTTTTATTATGCACTAACCCTCTAATGAGTTGTTTCGAGTTTGGTGTGGAGGAAGTTTTCAAGGATCAAGAGAGGAGTATGATGCAATATGATCAAGGAGAGTGAAAGCTCTAAGCTTGGGGATGCCCCGGTGGTTCACCCCTGCATATTCTAAGAAGACTCAAGCGTCTAAGCTTGGGGATGCCCAAGGCATCCCCTTCTTCATCGACAACATTATCGGGTTCCTCCCCTGAAACTATATTTTTATTCCGTCACATCTTATGCACTTTGCTTGGAGCGTCGGTTTGTTTTTGTTTTTTGTTTTGTTTGAATAAAATGGATCCTAGCATTCACTTTATGGGAGAGAGACACGCTCCGCTGTAGCATATGGACAAGTATGTCCTTAGGCTCTACTCATAGTATTCATGGCGAAGTTTCTTCTTTGTTAAATTGTTATATGGTTGGAATTGGAAAATACTACATGTAGTAACTCTAAAATGTCTTGGATAATTTGATACTTGGCAATTGTTGTGCTCATGTTTAAGCTCTTGCATCATATACTTTGCACCCATTAATGAAGAAATACTTGGAGCTTGCTAATTTGGTTTGCATATTTGGTTTCTCTAGAGTCTAGATAATATCTAGTATTGAGTTTTGAACAAAAAGGAAGACGGTGTAGAGTCTTATAATGTTTACAATATGTATTTTATGTGAGTTTTGCTGCACCGTTCATCCTTGTGTTTGTTTCAAATAACCTTGCTAGCCTAAACCTTGTATCGAGAGGGAATACTTCTCATGCATCCAAAATACTTGAGCCAACCACTATGCCATTCGTGTCCACCATACCTACCTACTACATGGTATTTACCCGCCATTCCAAAGTAAATTGCTTGAGTGCTACCTTTAAAATTCCATCATTCACCTTTGCAATATATAGCTCATGGGACAAATAGCTTAAAAACTATTGTGGTATTGAATATGTACTTATGCACTTTATCTCTTATTAAGTTGCTTGTTGTGCGATAACCATGCTTCTGGGGACGCCATCAACTATTCTTTGTTGAATATCATGTGAGTTGCTATGCATGTCCGTCTTGTCTGAAGTAAGAGAGATCTACCACCTTTATGGTTAGAGCATGCATATTGTTAGAGAAGAACATTGGGCCGCTAACTAAAGCCATGAATCATGGTGGAAGTTTCAGTTTTGGACATATATCCTCAATCTCATATGAGAATAATAATTGTTGCCACATGCTTATGCATTAAAGAGGAGTCCATTATCTGTTGTCCATGTTGTCCCGGTATGGATGTCTAAGTTGAGAATAATCAAAAGCGAGAAATCCAAAATGCGAGCTTTCTCCTTAGACCTTTTTACAGGCGGCATGGAGGTACCCCATTGTGACACTTGGTTAAAACATGTGCATTGAAAAGATCCGGTAGTCCAAGCTAATTAGGACAAGGTGCGGGCACTATTAGTATACTATGCATGAGGCTTGCAACTTGTAAGATATAACTTTTATAACTCATATGCTTTATTACTACCGTTGACAAAATTGTTTCATGTTTTCAAAATAAAAAGCTCTAGCACAAATATAGCAATCAATGCTTTCCTCTTTGAAGGACCATTCTTTTTACTTTTATGTTGAGTCAGTTCACCTATCTCTCTCCACCTCAAGAAGCAAACACTTGTGTGATCTGTGCATTGATTCCTACATACTTGCATATTGCACTTGTTATATTACTCTATGTTGGCAATTATCCATGAGATATACATGTTACAAGTTGAAAGCAACCGCTGAAACTTAATCTTCCTTTGTGTTGCTTCAATGCCTTTACTTTGATTTATTGCTTTATGTGTTAACTCTTATGCAAGACTTATTAATACTTGTCTTGAAGTACTATTCATGAAAAGTCTTTGCTTTATGATTCACTTGTTTACTCATGCCATTACCATTGTTTTGATCGCTGCATTCATTACATATGTTAACAAATAGTATGATCAAGGTTATGATGGCATGTCACTTCAGAAATTATCTTTGTTATCGTTTTACCTGCTCGGGACGAGCGAGAACTAAGCTTGGGGATGCTTGATACGTCTCCGACATATCGATAATTTCTTATGTTCTATGCCATATTATTGATGATACCTACATGTTTTATGCACACTTTATGTCATATTCGTGCATTTTACGGAACTAACCTATTAACAAGATGCCAAAGTGCCGATTCGTTGTTTTCTGCTGTTTTTGGTTTCGAAATCCTAGTAACGAAATATTCTCGGAATTGGACGAAACGAAGACCCGGGGGCCTATTTCGCCACGAACCTTCCGGAAGACCGAAGAGCATACGAAGTGGGGCCACGAGGTGGCCAAACCACAAGGCGGCGCGGCCAAGGGGGCCGCGCCGCCCTGTGGTGTGGGCCCCTCGTCGGCCCCCGACTGCTGCCCTTCCGCCTACTTAAAGCCTCCGTCGTGAAACCCCGATGCGAAAAACCACGATACGGAAAACCTTGCGAGACGCCGCCGCCGCCAATCCCATCTCGGGGGATTCCGGAGATCTCCTCCGGCACCCTGCCGGAGAGGGGATTCATCTCCCGGAGGACTCTACGCCGCCATGGTCGCCTCCGGAGTGATGAGTGAGTAGTTCACCCCTGGACTATGGGTCCATAGCAGTAGCTAGATGGTTGTCTTCTCCTCATTGTGCTTCATTGTTGGATCTTGTGAGCTGCCTAACATGATCAAGATCATCTATCCGTAATACTCTATGTTGTGTTTGTCGGGATCCGATGGATAGAGAATACCATGTTATGTTAATTATCAAGTTATTACATATGTGTTGTTTATGATCTTGCATGCTCTCCGTTATTAGTAGAGGCTCTGGCCAAGTTGATGCTAGTAACTCCAAGAGGGAGTATTTATGCTCGATAGTGGGTTCATGCCCGCATTGACACCGGGACGAGTGACAGAAAGTTCTAAGGTTGTGTTGTGCTGTTGCAACTAGGGATAAAACATTGATGCTATGTCCGAGGATGTAGTTATTGATTACATTACGCACCATACTTAATGCAATTGTCTCGTTGTTAGCAACTTAATACTTGGAAGGGGTTCGGACGATAACTCTGAAGGTGGACTTTTTAGGCATAGATGCGAGTTGGATGGCGGTCTATGTACTTTGTCGTAATGCCCAATTAAATCTCACTATACTTATCATGACATGTATGTGCATTGTTATGCTCTCTCTATTTGTCAATTGCCCGACTGTAATTTGTTCACCCAACATGCTTTTATCTTATGGGAGAGACACCTCTAGTGAACTGTGGACCCCGGTCCATTCTTTAATACTGAAATACAAATCTGCTGCAATACTTGTTCTACTGTTTTCTCTGCAAACAATCATCTTCCACACAATTCGGTTAATCCTTTGTTACAGCAAAGTACTTTGGTTGTGTTGTGCAGGTTCCACGTTGGCGCCGGAATCTCTGGTGTTGCGCCGCACTACATCCCGTCGCCATCAACCTTCAACGTGCTTCTTGGCTCCTCCTGGTTCGATAAACCTTGGTTTTTTTCTGAGGGAAAACTTGCTGCTGTGCGCATCACTACGCTTGACTACAACTGAACAATGGACTATGCCTTGAATTGTCAGTCTTTGTGCAGCAAGTTTCGCTCAATGCCGGCACGGTACTAGGCTACATTAGCCTTCCCCTCGGGTGGAGCTTATAAGTCATACTCCTCGGCCTTTCATGAGCTTACTAGAGATTCACCCAAATCTCCCACACTATGACCAGTAGTGTCACTCATATAGGTGTGTTCTTCAAAAGATCGCCCAGTAGGACGGCGTCTTCGCTCATCAAGAGCCGCTCAGAACACATTAAGACATTGTCAACCTGCCTTACAGTAGCTATGAGAGAATTGCATCTGCAGCGGAATGGGGGTATTAAATTTTCTCTCATCTCAGTTGCTCCGGTTTGTTTTCCCAGGTCCTACTTCACGAAATTTCCGATTACATAGGTTGGGTTACCCCCTCGGCAACTCAAGTGGGTCTCAAACCCATCTCCCTCGATGCAAGGTCTATCATGTTTCTTGATAGTCCTTTTGTGAAAGAATCTGCCAGATTTTTAGCACTTTGGACATAATCCAATGCTATCACTCCGGAGTTTCTCAGTTTTCTGATAGACTTCAGTCTCCTCTTGATATGTTTGGAACTTTTCATATTATCCTTAGAACTTTTCACTTTGACAATCACAGTTTGATTATCACAGTTCATGAGGATAGCCGGTATTGGTTTTTCAACCATAGGCAAGTCCATCAAGAGCTCACGAAGCCATTCCGCTTCGATAGTAGCTGTATCTAATGCTGTGAGTTCTGCTTCCATAGTTGACCTCGTTAAGATGGTCTGCTTGCAAGACTTCCAGGAAACAGCGCCACCACCAAGAGTGAAAACATATCCACTTGTGGCTTTGATTTTAGCATCAGAGATCCAATTGGAATCACTATACCCTTCAAGTCCTCTTGGATATCCGGTATAATGAATTCCATAACTCATGGTTCCTTTTAGATAGCGCATCACTCTCTCAAGAGCATGCCAATGATCATCTCCCGGGTTGGCCACAAACCGGCTAAGTTTGCACACAGCAAACGAGATATCAGGCCTCGTAGCGCAAGCTAAATACATGAGTGAACCAATAATTTGAGAGTATCTCAATTGATCTCTAGTTGCCTTTTCATTCTTTCGAAGCAAGACACTAGGATCATAAGGTGTGAGAGAAGATTTGCAATCAGCATAGCCAAATCTGCTCAACACCTTCTCAACATAATGAGATTGCACAAGTGTAATCCCATTATTCTCATCTCTCAAAAGCTTGATGTTCAGTACAACATCAGCTTCTCCAAGATCTTTCATCTCGAAACATTGAGATAAGAAGGTTTTTACCTCCTCAATTACTTTGAGACTTGTCCCAAAAATTAGTATGTCATCCACATACAAACATAGGACAACTCCCTCACCCCCACCATGGCGGTAGTACACACATTTGTCGGCTTCATTAACAACAAAGCCCACAGATGTCAAAGTTCTTTCAAACTTCTCATGCCATTGTTTGGGTGCTTGTTTAAGACCATACAAAGATTTCTTTAATTTACACACCTTTCTTTCTTGACCTTCTAGTACGAAACCATCAGGCTGTTCCATGTAAATTTCCTCGTCCAACTCTCCATTTAGGAAAGCCGTCTTAACGTCCATTTGATGAACGAGAAGACCGTGTGAGGCAGCCAATGATAGTATTACTCGAATGGTGGTCAATCTCGCCACAGGTGAGTAGGTATCGAAGAAATCTTCGCCTTCCTTTTGGGTATAGCCTTTGGCTACAAGCCGAGCTTTGTACTTCTCAATAGTACCATCAGCTCGAAGCTTCTTCTTAAATACCCATTTACATCCTACGAGTTTGCACCCATAAGGACGCTCGGTTAACTCCCACGTTCCATTAGCCAAGATGGAATCCATCTCGCTTTGAACCGCTTCCTTCCGATGAGTACGCATCAGGAGATGCGAGAGCTTCTGAAATGGTAGTGGGAGTATCATCCACAAGATATACAATGAAATCATTACCAAAAGACTTTGCGGTCCTTTGTCTCTTACTCCTTGTGGGAGCTTCATTGTCATCTTCATCAGAATCTGAACTTTCATCATCAGATTCCTCATCAGACTCCATAGGAGTTTCATGTATTGGATCAGATTCCCAACTAGACATGCCATGCACATCTCTCATAGGGAATATATCCTCAAAGAATGTAGCATCTCTTGATTCAAAGATGGTGCCAACATTCATGTCGTCCACTCCAGATTTCACCACAAGAAATCTATAAGCAATGCTATGGGCAGCATAGCCAAGAAAGACACAATCCACGGTTTTTGGTCCAAGCTTTCGCTTTTTGGTGATTGGCAAATTCACTTTTGCCAAACAGCCCCAAGTTCGTAGGTAGGAGAGTGTTGGTATTTTCTTTTCCCACTCCTCATAAGGGGTAATCTCTTTATTCTTGGTTGGAACACGGTTTAGGACATGACACGAAGTCAATATAGCCTCCCCCCACCATTCCTTGGATAAACCCGAAAATCTAACATGGCGTTAACCAAATCTGTTAGAGTACGGTTTTTCTTTCCGCAATCCCATTGGATTGTGGGGAATTGGGAGGCGTCCTCTCATGGATTATACCATGTTCCGCACGAGAATAAATTGAACTCATTAGAAAAGTACTCTCCACCACGATCGGACCGAACCCTTTTTATCTTTCTTTCAAGTTGGTTCTCAACTTCGGCCTTATAGATTTTAAAGAAATCAAGAGCCTCATCTTTAGTTTTCAGTAGGTACACATAACAGTACCTAGTGGAATCATCAATCAAAGTCATGAAATATTTCTTTCCACCTTTTGTCAACTCACCATTCATCTCACATAGATCTGAATGCACGAGCTCTAGTGGTGCCAAGTTTCTTTCCTTCGCAGGCTTGTGAGGCTTGCGAGGCTGCTTTGCTTGCACACAAGCATGGCACTTAGAGCCTTTGACAAAGGTGAAATTCGGAATTAAACTCATATCAGCAAGCCGTGTCATACAACCGAAATTAACATGACAAAGTCGTGAATGCCAAACATTAGTTTCATTAACACTAGTGCTTACATGGTTCACAACATTATCACAGAAGTCTTCTAGAGAGAAGCGAAACATTCCCTCACATTCATATCCCTTTCCAACAAAAGTTCCATACTTGGACAGTACAACTTTATTGGATTCAAACACCAACTTAAACCCATCTTTCATAAGACGGGAGCCGCTAACGAGATTCTTCTTGATAGAAGGGACATGCAGCACGTTCCTCAGTTGCACGATCTTTCCCGAAGTAAACTTCAGATCTATCGTGCCAACACCACGAACAGTAGCATGTAACCCATTCCCCATCATTACTGAGGAACCTCGGGCACGATAAGAGGTAAACATGGAGATGTCGGCACACACATGAACATTGGCACCTGTATCAACCCACCATTCCGTGGGCTGAAACACCGAAAGAACGATGAGGTAACATATTACCATACCATGTAGTTCCTTCCTCTGTGTTGCCAATGACCATGCTTGACAGAATTTGAGTTACGTCCAGCCTGACATTTCTTTCCTTTGCGTTGTGGACAGCGATTAGCCCAATGGCCTGTCTCGCCACACACCCAGCAAGGATCTCTCTTCTCCGTTTTCCCCTTCTTCTTGAAGTTGGTAGTCTGGGAGACTCCCTTATTCTTTCCTTTGGACTTGTGGGCATTTTTCTGCACCATATTGGCAGCAGAACGTCCCTCGGTTCCTCCAGTGTGTTTGTCTTTTGCCCTCGCCTTCTCCTCAACATCCAGAGAGCCCATGATATTCTCAACAGAAAACTCATGCCTCTGATGTTTGAGAGAAGTGGCAAAGTTCCTCCATGAAGGAGGAAGCTTAGCGACAATGCATCCCGCGACAAACTTGTCCGGTAGCACACACTTGAGGAGCTCGAGTTCCTTTGCCATGATCTGTATCTCATGAGCCTGTTCTACTACAGATCAGTTCTCAACCATTACGTAGTCATTGAGCTGCTCCATAGCATACGAGTTCACCCCCGGCATCGGCGGCACCAAACTTAGCGTCCGAGTGCATCCCACAGTTCCTTCCCATTTCGTATGTGCAGATAAGCATCAACCAACTTGTCTCCAAGCACACTTAGAACGGCACCCACAAAGATTACGGTGGCATCCCCGAACGCTTTATCCTCTTCAGGAGTAAGCGGACCTAGTACCTTCCGCAACCCGGTGCACGCCCATAGAAGTGAGCCACAAGAGGGTCTTACTCTGCCATCTCTTGAAATGAGAACCCGTAAACGGGCTCGGTTTGAGCGCGACGACAAAACCAGACGGTGAAAATTGCCTAAGCAGATAAGGTTTTTGGATTGTTGGATTATTAGGCAATTTCCGTGTGAGTTTATTTACCGAAAGCAACATTACAGATGCACAAGCATACTTAACGATACACATCACACTAAGCACATGCATCAGATCTGAACATGGAATAAGTAGCAGTGCAAGGTAGGAGAGGGAAATCACGTACATCGCGACCGGGAAGGTCGCACCAGCAGTAGCACCACCACCACCATGGGAGTTGTTGATGTCGCCCATGGTGTAGTCGTAGTCGTTGATGAAGCAGACGGACCGGCGAAGAAGAACACGAACAGCAGCGAGCAGTCGCGCCGAGACGCTCCCCAAAAACCTTATCGCCCGTCTCCCGGTGCAGGATCTCAACGGACGGAGTTTCGGAGGCCTGCTCTCCCGGACGGCTGTGCACGCAGTCGCCGGGATGGGGAAGACTAGAGAGTAGCACATCAAAAGGAACTTCACGAGAGAGAGAGAGAGAGAGAGAGAGAGAGATCTAAGAACACTGTTTTCAGATCTGATCGGTCTCCTTGTATATCCTGGGAGGAAGCCGACCCGCCCGTATTTAGGCTTCCTTGAGTGTGTCTCGAACTCGAACTCGAGTCACGAAACGCGAGGTGCGTGACGTGACGTGACGTGCCGAGCCGAGCCGAGACGAGCGGAGGAGGAGGAGTGCGCGAGGGCTCTTTCTATTCTCACTCACTTGGAATGACTAGAACAGCAGCCCTTATATACCACTCCAACTCTCTCCCAACTAGCAATGTGGGACTAAACTTTGTCCCCCAAAGCTGTCCCAAGCTGCCAACGTGATGGGCCTTGAGATTTCAGGAATTATAGACCACATGGGCTGCCTTATTGGGCTGCAGCCCATCTGTCGTTGCCTAATCGACGGTACCTCGGAGGAGGGATCCTCACGAGGGGGAGAAGAAGTAGGGGCCATAGGGCGGAGTGCACACGGGACGGTGGTACGCGAGTTACCCAGCTTCGGAACACCTGCACGTTGACAGGGCCTACTGCTGCTTGTCTGGAATTATTTGGGCGCTTTCGCGTTGTTACAATGAGTTGTGGTTGTCAACGTGCCTCTAGGGCTCCCAGGATCCGGCTTATAAAGGCGCACGGATCTAGGGTTTACATGGAGAGTCCTAGCCGGATTACAGATAGCCTAACTACGGTACAATATCTTGCCGTGCACGTCACGGATCCGCCTTCCATACGTCGTCCTGGATCCGGGTCCCTCATGGGCCTCCATGGATCCGGGTTACTCCTAATGTCGGTACGGATCCGGTCTGCTGATCTCGGGCTGGACTTCTCCCTTCATGATCAACGACAAGCTGGGCCGCCCGATGGGCCACATGCCTCATCACCGTCCGTGGGCCACCCGGGCTTGCCGGATCTAGGCACCTGTCGATGGTACACCTATGAAGTATACCCACAACAGTAGCCCCCAGAGTTCTCCGAGTTTCGCCTGCAGTTTCCGCCTTGCTGGTCCAACACGATCTCCGGCAAACGTTGGTAACGCGGAGAAACTTGAAGAGCTCCAACCTTGCATTTTCTTCTTTTTCCCAACTTATAGCCGGAAAATGCTCCCATCCCGCGGGACTTCATCCATCGACGTTCCAAAGAACATCTCCGGGTTACTGCCCGTTCGAATGAGAGACAACTTATCTTCACAAAATTACCGGAATCTTAAAAGACTCAAACGGCTTCGGAAATCCTTCATCTTCAGATCACACTCAACAACGGAAGTTCCTTATTTCCCGCGCACAACTTCCTCATTTCCCGCGCTAAATCTTCACAGATGCAAATCTTCAGCCGGAATTTTCGGGAGCGCGCAGCCAAATCACCTCCACGTCGTTTTACCGCATTTGACCTAAACACGTGTCAACCATCCAACGGTGTGACCGTTCAGTTTCCACCGTCGGATCCGGATCCCGAATCTCCGAGCGCGGCCTATAAATACCCCGCGGCCCGGTAAAAATTCATTCTTTCACCCCCTCTCACCACATCGTCTTCCTCCTCGCGCCGCGCCGCCCGCCAGATCTAGACTCCGGCGAACTTCGTCACGGTGAACCTCGCGCGCCGCCGAACCGAGGCTCCCCTCGCACCAAGATCATCACGTTTGAACGAGAAACTCGCTCCGCCGCCGATTCGTGGTTACGCGAGTCAACTTCCTCCAAGTTCAGCGACCTCAACTCCGCCGGAGCTCCGTCGAGCCACCGCGCCATTAGCGGTAAGTACGCCGGCCTTGTAGAAGACAACGTAGTGTAGAAGATAGGTTCAGTGATCCGGGTACTCAAACACTTCGTATGGGTGCAGCCGGAAGCATGCCACTCGAATCGTCACTTTGCACTGGTAGCTCTTCGAGTAGCCCGGATCCAAATCAGATAGAACCCATATGCCCGGATCCCATATCATTCCTGCCACCGTATGTTTCCGACATCAGACTAGCTCAACCTTTTTCCGCATCTTCCAGCACCGCTCCAAGCCGGATTCCTACCCTCCAAGAGCTCCAAGAAGAACTCGAAGGGCAAGCTCGGATGGCAGCTAAAGTGCGGGAGGCGGAAAACAAGAAGGCGTCGAAGGCCCGGATCCGCGAAGGAGAACGTGGTCAATGGTGGCCTTGCGAGACCACCGACGTGGAGCTTAGAGAGCTCCCGAACGAAGGAATGATCTCCTCTCATTGGAGTTTCACGCGCGATTCCGTCGTCCCCAAGCCGGAAGCCGGAGAAGTTGTTATGACTAAGGCTTGGGTGGAACGCGGACTTTCACTCCCTTGTTCGGAATTTTTCCTCTCCATCCTCAGCACCTACGGGCTCCAGCCACACAACATTTGCCCGAACTCATATCTTCTTTTGTCCAACTTCGTGACTCTCTGCGAAGGTCATCTTGGGATCCGGCCTGACGTTAAGTTGTGGCAGTTCTTTTTCCGGGTGAAGAAAGAAACCAAGGAGAAAGCTATGGTGAACTGCGGAAGCATGACTTTTATGCTCCGCCCTAGTCGCATGTACCCTCCTCATGACTCACACGAATCCGTCCGGTGCTTGGAACGCCGGATGGTTTTATGAGAAGAACGCCTCAGTTCCGAAGGTCCACGAAGGCCTCCCCCAGTTCGTCAACGAGCCTCCGGAAGAGCTTGCGAGCTGGAGCTTCGTTCCTTCGCTCGCCCAGACCCCAGTGCCGGAGAAGGCTGCGCGGAGAATCTCTTGGCTAGTCCACGACGGACTAGCCGGAGCCCAGCTCACACTCGGCTGGTTTTCTCGGAGAATCCAGCCTCTGCGCTATAACGCGCGCCTGATGTGCGCCTATACCGGGGCGGATGATCTTCTCCGAGTAACCCGCCACGACCTTCCGGCCGATTCTCTGAAGAGAAGGATCAAGACGCTGGTGAAGATTCCGAGGGGCCAACAGGTCCCGGAATTGACCAAAGACATTTTTACAAACGACCAGTGTCCTCCGGTAAGCTCTGTTCCTTTCAGTGCTTCAAACTTCACAAACTTTTGGATGTTCATCTTTAACTTTATTCATTTTCCCTTCAGCTCAACACTTTGGCGGAGGAAGACTTTCGCGCCATTCTCCGTGTTCCCGTTACCGAAGACACGGCGGAGGAGGTTCCGGATGACGACGAGGAGGAAGAGGAACGAGGCACCTCGCAAGGCGGCCCCTCGACCTACAAAGCGTCCCCGCGCCAAGGCTTCCGGCTGCGAGCCGGAGCTAGCGGCGAGGCCTCCGCCAAGAAACCGAAGACGGTAAAACCACCTCCGCTAGACTCAAGGAAAGCGGAGCGTGCACGTATACGGATGCTCTCAACAGCCGGCCAAGGCACGCGCCCCATTATCCCCGGCGCCTCGTAAGTTTCCGAGCATGACACGATTTTAACTTAGCGAAATTATCTCTTGTCCGAATCCTTTCACCTGTTTGCGGGAACCCGAAACCCGCCGCCACGCGGACCGCCGGCCAGGAGCCCATTACCAAATACATGAAGAAATCTCCGGCAGTCGGTCCAGCTACTCCGGCTCCGCCAAGTGCTTCTCACCCCACTCCTCAGCCATCTCCTCCTCAGGCTGACCCATCTCCCCCTCCCGCCACCAACACTCCACCGGAAATTATTCCGGTCAGCAGCGACAAGGTAGGTGGAGAAGATCCCAAGGCCAAAGGCCCTGCCCAAGAAGATGCAGGAGAACAAGGCCAAGGAGGGGCTGAAGTCACTTCTTACGAGAAGGCCGGAGATGGCGCCGGCGACATCGTCGTTTTCCGAAGAACTTCGGAGATCCGGCTGACATCACTTCCACCCCCAAAGCGTATGCTACCAAGTTCTTCAACAAGCTGTCCGAGGCGGAGAAATGGGAGCTTGAACAAGACCTGCTCAACGCCATGCTTGAACAATGCACGGGGAAACCTGATGCCGCGACATCGGAGATTCAAGATTTTAAAAAGGATGTCGGCCGGTTCTTCGACAAGCTCGTCCGTAAGCAAAAGGTACTCCCCGAGTAGCCCCCAAGCATGTAAGCGGAAACTGAAAAAGTAGTTAGCGCTTAGATGCTTAGAGAAAAATTACTTCCGGGAAAGTTTTTTAGAATGAACCAGTAGCCCCCAAGCATTATGGCGGAAAAGTTCCGACAATGATGCTTTTAAGAGAAACCACCTGCTACAGGCGGAATTCTTTATTCCTGCACTTGTGTAAATTTTACGAGAACAGCAGGCGCTGCACTACGAGCTGCACAAGAACATTGCCTTGCAGCGCCGCGTTACTGCGAGTCGGGCGGAAAGTATCCGGACCACGAAGGATGAGAATGCAGATTTGGCTAAACAAGCGGCGGACGCCCAAGGTTGGTTTCCGCCTTCTTCGTCATTAACCAATTTCCGACTTTGAACTTACTTGTTAACTTATATTATTATAGGCGCATCCTCTTCCCTTGCTACAGCCTCGACCGAACTTGAGAACCTGCGCTCCTCGTACCAAGATTTGGAGACGAAGCTAAAGGAGGCGGAACTTAAGAAAAAGCAAGCCGAAAAGCAGCTGGCGGAGAAAAACTCCGAGCATGCGAAGGAGAAAGCGGAGCTGAAATTGAAGCTAAACGTTGACAGTGAAACTATCAAATCTCAGCTAAAAGAGCTCAATGGACTCCGGAAGTATATGGAGACCGCAGAACAGCACTGGGATTTGCTCAACGAGAACATCTTGGGTACCGATACTAGAACCTTGCCCAGATATTTGTTCCGACGCTTTACTTTATGCTTATGTCCTCACTGTTGTGTGCAGAACCGCTTGGGTATTCCGAAGAGCGCCGGAATTTGTTCCCGCGAGATGACCTTCTTCAACTTGCAGGCGATGACTGCAAAGATCTCATCTCCGCCTCCCGCAAGATATGCTATAACTTATCCATCAAGAGGAGTCGTACTTGCGACGTCCGGAAACTTATTGGAAAGATGGATGTTCTGCCGGAGCTGGTAACGGATCCGCAAGCGTCGTCAGCCCGAGCGCGGCTGCGATGGCCTTGACCATGTGCCTAGCGCATCATGCGGATCTTGATCTTGATCGGGTAACCACGGGCGTTCCTGCAGATGCGGATGTTAGCGCTCTCCTGGATGCAGTGAGCGGCTACGACACCCGTATCGCGCGTAGGATCCGGCATGAGGAATTCTACGACAAGGTCGTCCTTCCTGCCGACGAGTCCTTAGAAGCGGAACTTCGAAGGAACTTGCTGCCAAGGCGCGACTGCGGAATCCGGAACCCGGTTTACCTGGACCAGCTCGAAGAATACTCCCCAAGAGGAACCCAAGACCAGCAGCTGCTGCCTCCGAAGAAAGTGATGAAGACGTGTCTTCTCCGGCCGAAGGCGCCAAGGAACGAGGATCCGAAGGCAAGACTTCTCCGGCTAAGGGGGAATGAGAACTTTTATTCCTGCGGGAAAAAACAATGCATCATTTTGACCCCGGCGAGGGTTTGTAATAAGACTTTAAATTCTTTAAGTAGCTAGGAACGAAACGATTATGCATGGGGCGGAAACACTTTATCCCGCTATCCGTTTAATATTATGCGCATGTTTCGTTTTATGTCGGAAAGCAAGTGCTGACTTCGTTATTTTCCGGCTTGCCCGCTTGACCTTCCACGAGCCGGAAAACCTTAGCCGGAAACGCTCGCCAGCGGCGACGAAGCCCAATGGCAATCCGTCCATAACCGCGGAAACAAGCCCCCAGGCGTAGGTGCCGGAAATCGCTACTAGGAATCCACGAGTTCGCAACGGATAACAACTTAATCGAGAAAACTTAAGCTTACGTCCTAAAGGACGATTTTGAAAATCACAACTTTCATACACGCCTAGGCGGAAATATCCAGCTCTACGCGGTTTTGAGTGAACCATAAGCTTTATTTCATTGATCATGTATAATTATTACGAGTTTGTAACTCGAAAAAATATTCTAAGTGTAGAAAGGACGTAGCTGTGCTATATTCCAAGGGCGATCTGTTTCATCGTAGATGTCATCCGGATCCTCACGCTTGCGTTTCCGGCGCCAATTAGCGGGTCTATCCCTTAGCTCGCGGAAATCAACAAGGTAGTACGACCCGTTGTGAAGTACTTTGCTAACGACGAAAGGTCCTTCCCATGGGGATTGCAGCTTATGGTCTTTCACTGTCGAAGGCGGAGGACCAGGTCTCCTGCCATGAAGGAGCGTTTCCGGACTCGACGGCTGTGATAACGTCGGAGCCTTTGCTCGATAGATGGCGGATCTTTGGTCCGCTAAGTTCCGAGCTTCCTCGATCGGGTCCACGAGATAGCTGTCCGGCCTCGTCGGCTGTTTCTTCATTGTAGGCGGAAACTCGCGGTGAATCGTGGATGATGTCGGAGGGAGCACGGCTTCGGATCCGTATACCGGGAAAAAGGGAGTAAACCCTGTTGATGCGGTAGGGGTAGTTCGTAAACTCCACGGAACAGCTTCCAACTCGTCGGCCCAAGCTCCAGCTGCTCGTCGCGGCGGTCCTTCAAGGCGTGGTTTAATTCACGATAATATTAGGCCGTTAGCCCTTTCAACCTGACCATTGGACTGTGGATGAGCCACGGATGCGAGGTCCGATCGTATCCCCATTGTCTCACAATAATCCTTTAATTCTCCTTGAGCGAAGTTCGTGCCATTATCTGTGATTATGCTGTGTGGGATGCCGAATCTCATCACGAGGCTGCAAACGAATTTTAGTGCCGTAGCGCCATCGGCTTTTCTCACCGGCTTGGCCTCGATCCACTTGCTCGAACTTGTCAACGGCGACCGGGAGGTATTCACAACCGCCAGGAGATGATCTTTTCAATTTACCAACCATATCGAGCCCCCAGACCGCAAATGGCCAGGTGATAGGTATGGTCTTCAGCTCTTGGGCTGGAGCGTTTGGTTGAGTAGCGTAGTACTGACAACCTCGGCAGGTCTTGACTATCTTATCAGCATCTTCTTTAGGCTGTGAGCCAATAAAAGCCTAGCCGAAAAGCTTTTGCAACGAGTGATGCGGGAGCGGCATGGTGCCCGCAATCCCCTGCGTGGATCTCTCTGAGGATTTCAATGCCATCTTGATTGGAGACGCATTTGAGAAACACCCCTGTTGCGCTTCGTTTGTAGAGCTGTCCATCGACAATTGTGTAGGATCGTGCTCGTCTGATGATCCGGCGCGCGAGGACCTCGTCCTCCGGCAGCTTCGATCGATGAGGTAGTCCGAGGAAAGGCTGTGTCCAAGCCGGAATGGTAGCCAATACCTCTTTAGCCGGAGACAACTGCCACATCCGGGTTTTCCGGGTTAGCGCCCTTCACCGAGGGTATCCGGAGATGCTCTAGGAAAATTCCGGGCGGAATTGGTCTTCTGCCGGATCCGAGCTTGGATAGCATATCCGCCGCTGTATTGTCGTCTCTTCGACGTACTTGACTTCGTATCCGAGGAAGCACTTGGCGAGCTCGTCAACTTCGTCTCCGTAGGCCGCCATGACGGAATTTACGGCGTTCCGGGTTCCGGCTACTTGTTGTGCCACCAGGTCGGAATCTCCACGGCATATGATGTGCTTGATCCCGATTTCCTTAGCGATGCGCGGACCGTGTAGTAGAGCCTCGTATTCCGCCATGTTATTTGTAGCTTCGAAGTGGATCGCGGAACATACTGCGGTTCTTCTCCGGTAGGGGACTTCGGGGTGACTCCGGCTCCCGAGCCTTGATGCTGCTTGGATCCGTCGAAGTGCATGACCCATGTTTTCGGTTCCGGCTCCGGACTTGCATCCGGAGCTTCTGTCCAATCCGCAACGAAATCTGCCAAGACTTGGGATTTGACCGCGAGTCCTTGGCTTGTAAGCGATGTCGAAGGCGGATAATTCGATGCCCCATTTAGCTGTTCGTCCTGTTGCGTCAGCGTTGTTGAGAATTGTTGACAGCGGAGCTTTACTCACAACTGTTACTGGGTGCTCTTGAAAGTAGTGTCTCAATTTCCGGCTGCCTAGGAATACTCCATAAGCTAGCTTCGAAAGTGAGGGTATCTTTGCTTTGACTCCGTCAGCACCTCGCTTATGTAGTAGACAGGTCTTTGGACGTCATATTCATGACCTTCTTCCTTTCGCTCCACCACGATGACGAGGCTGACGACCTTGTTGGTAGCCGCCAGATAAAGGAGCATTGGCTCTGACTCTACTGGGGCTGCCAAGATAGGTGGGGAGGTTAGTATTTCCTTCAACCCACGGAGAGCTGCGTCGGCTGCGTCGTCCCAGACAAATTTGTCTGTTTTCTTCGAGCAGCTTGTACAGAGGTAGCGCCTTCTCGCCAAGACGGCTAACAAACCTGCTGATTGCTTGCAACGCAACCGAGTTAGTCGTTGCACATCTTTGAGACAAGTTGGCCGTTTGATACACGGGATTGCCTTGATCTTTTCCGGGTTCACCTCAATGCCTCTGTGAGAGACTATGAAGCCAAGGAGTTTTCCGGCTGGCACGCCAAAAACGCACTTCGGCGGATTCAACATCATCTTGTACCTGCGGAGGTTGTTGAAGGTTTTCGTGAGGTCGCTGATCAAGTCGGATCCTTTCCGGGTCATGACCGCGATGTCGTCGACGTAAGCGTGCACGTTCCGGCCAATTTGGTCCTTCGAGCACCGCTGCATCGTACGCTGGTAAGTAGCACCTGCATTTTTCAAACCAAAAGGCATAGTAACATAGCAGTAAGTACCAAACGGGGTTATGAATGAAGTCGCCTTTTGGTCGGATTCCTTCATCCGGATCTGATGATACCCGGAATACGCATCAAGAAAACACAGAAGTTCCGCCCCTGCCGTCGAATCAATGACTTGGTCAATGCGCGGCAAGGGGAACGGATCCTTCGGGCAATGTTTGTTCAAGCCAGAGTAATCGATGCACATTCTTAGTATTTCGGTGTTCTTTTTGGGTACAAGGACGGGATTCGCGACCCAATCGGTGTGAATAACTTCTATTACAAAACCTGCTTCTAGTAACTTTGCTAGTTCCATTCCTATGGCGCGGCGCTTCTTGTCTCCAAAGCGTCGCATAGCTTGCTTCACTGGTTTAGCCCCCGGATTGATGTTGAGGTAGTGCTCGGCGAGTTCCCTAGGTACTCCGGACATGTCAGAAGGTTGCCATGCGAAGATATCCATGTTAGCGCGGAGGAACTCGACGAGCGCGCTTTCCTATTTAGGGTCCATGTTTGCCCCGACTGAAACCTGTTTGGAAGAGTCACCCGGAATAAGGTCATGCTTCTTAGTTTCTATCGCGGGCTTGAAGGAGGTTTTCTGCTCGGAGATCTGCTTCTTTGTGGTCTGCATCTCAGTCGGATCCACCGCGGCTCTGTAGCCTTTCAGCTCTTCTCCGGAGATCACGGACTCTGCAAAGGCAGCTTCGCCCAGCTCGCACTCATGAGCCTTTTTGTAGTCTCCGGTTATGGTGATCATACCATTAGGACCCGGCATCTTGAGCTTGTTGTAAATGTAGCACGCTCTTGCGTGGAACTTGTGGTAGGTGGGCCTGCCGAAGATGACATGGTAGGAGCTCTTGAAGGGCACAACTTCGAACGTGATCTTTTCTTCGCGGAAATTGTGAACATCGCCGAAAGCCACGGGGAGTGTGATGCTGCCAAGGGAGTTCGCCTTCTTACCCGGAACCACGCCGTGAAACTCAGTCGTGCTGTGTTTGAGCTGTTCCTTGGTGAGGTTCATCCGCTCCCGAGTCTCCGGGTACATGATGTTCAAGCTGGCTCCGCCATCCATGAGGCACTTGGAGAAGTCATACCCGTCTATGCGGGGACTCACAACCAAAGCGTAGTATTCTTTTGGCACAGAGGCGGGATGATCCGCCCTGTCAAATGTGCACGGAACTTCCGACCACCGACATATCGCGGCACGGCCGGAAGCCGTGGCGTTCGGGAACCGGGTAGCTGATTTTGTAGCGCGGATCGTGGGGGTTCCGAGGAAGGTGTGGTAAGCCCCCACGCTCTTTTTCTCGAAGGGGTTGGATTTTCCTGCGGTTCCGGCTTTGGGATCCGGCGAGTTATCATCCTCGTCCATCGCCTCGGAACTGTCCTCCTCCTTGTCCTTGTTCTTGCCCTTGCCTCCTTTGCCGCGTGGGCGGTGCTTCCGGGCTCGCTTGTATCCCGCCTCCGGGTCATTCTTTAGGTCGTTGCCCCACTTGCGGTTGCGGTTGGTGTGAGTGGACTTCCCCGTAGCCGGATCCAAGTGGGCCGGGCAGGGCATGTCTCCGTACTCCTCGTAGGTTTGCGGGCGCGGGATCCGCCGGCGGTGACCTCGGTGCCATGCTGCCGACCCCTGCCGGCTCCGCCTCCACGGCCGCGTCCTCTTCCGCCTCCGGAACCTCCGCGTTGGAACGCCATGGCGACCATCTCGGATCCGCCACTCTTCTGGTCATCAGGGTTTTTGCGTTTGTGGCCGCTATTGTTACCGTTATCGCGGTTCTTCTTCTGCTGGTGCGGGGGGATTGCTCGTAGCTGCGATGTCACCGCCCGCGTCGTCATCGGCGGCGGTGTGATCACCGGCGATGGAGATCATCTCATCCGGAGTCGGTTTGTTGGCGTTAGCCGAACATGTAAGCTTATGTCTCAGCAATCCTCCTCTCTGCAGTCCACCAATAAAGGCGTACATGGCGGTGGTGTGATCGACGTTTTCGCACTCGTTCCTGCATGCCAACCATCGTGTGAGGAAGTTTCTTGAGGTTTCTCCCTTCTTACGGATACAAGCTTGTAAGTCGCTTGCTGTGGCGAGGTCTTTTGTAGGTGCCCCCGAAGTGTTTCTCAAAAGCGGTCTTCGGGTCGAACCGGCAAAAGATGGAGTTCTTCTCGAGGTCGCCGAGCCGGATCCGGGCTGGTCCTACAAGGTACAAGCTGGAGCATGCGGCGGGCGATGTTAGGGGTTCCTCCGGCGAAGGTTCTTGCATTGTAGTAGTCCTCAATCCAGGTATCCGGCCTTTCAGTGCCATCATAATGCTTCAGATTTCCGGGTAGCTTGAGGGAGCTCCTTGGCTTTGGTTCTTCTCGAATCATTCTGCCAAAGCACTTCGGACCAATGTAGTCAGTTCCGTACTCGTTGAGGCGGTCCCGCGCGTCGCGCGAGCCGTGACGTGGAGATTTTGAGCGAGAGCGAGATCTTCGGCCGCCGCCTCCGCCTCCACCTCCGCCACCACCGCTAGGTGGAGGTGAGGAGACCTGCGAGGTGGTCGGTCCGCTTTCTTGCTTCCGGCTTCGATTCTCCTCGCCCCTCTCGGTGCGACTCCGGCTCCTATGGCTGCCTTCGCCGTGGCGTTGGCTGCCTTGGTCGTGCCGGCGGGGCTCCGGGTTATGGCTTCGGCGAGGCTGCGGGTCGCGACTACGGCGAGGTTCCGGGTCGCGCTCCTCATTCCGACTCCTCCCGGGCTCCGGCTCCCGAGGGATGTTCCGGTTCCGGCGCGGTTCCGGCGAGCGCTCCCTGTTTTCGTTTCTTGGCAGCACGTTGTCGCGGATAACGATTCCACCATGCCCACGGGGCCCGGTGTTTCGGGCTGGACTACGGCGGCGAGGGGTCGCGGGTAACCATTAGGCGGAAGAGAGGGGTTCCGGTACTTCTCACGTCCGAGTACATTGCATCCTTTCCCTTTCTTGGATCCGACGGTGGCGTCTTTGACGGTACGGGGATAGGATTTGGGTGTTCCCCGACTTTCCTTCGCGTTCCGAGGATCCGGTGCGTGATTCATCATCGGGGTGGCGATTGACACGGGCGTCCTTCGCGCGGTAGATACACATTGATCCGGATTGGATTCCAACCTGCGCGAAGTGTCGGCCTTGCTCGTCGCTTCACTGCTCGAAGCAACGAGCGTGCGAACGAATTCGATGTCAATCTCCTCGTTCTTCTTCTTTAAGATCTCGGCAGCCTTCTTCATATTGTCCTTTGGAGTTGCGAGCGGCTGCTGTGCCGTGGGGGTGGCGAAGGTAATCCTGCGGGGAGGGATGGCTTCACGCCCGATCCTAGCTTCCTCCTCTTCGACGAACTTTACCTTGGCCTCCCGAGTGCTTCTCAAGCTCCACGACCTTTGCAAGAGATTCATCGACCTCGCGGTCCTTCTTCTTGAAGTGTTCCACGAAGTTGGCTGCTTCGTCCTCTCGTCCGAGCATCGCAGCTGCGGTATTTGCGAACTTTTTGGCGGTAGCTAGCATCTCCTGTCTTGTTGCTTCTAGAGCTTCCGGATCTGCGGCATCATCGGGGGTTATTGGTTTATTGAGGACACCGGACTTTGCGACCGGGTCCATGCGTGCTTGTTCGACCAGCTCTTCCGGAGACAGGACATCCTCGGGGGACGGATCCGATCTAGCGGAGATCCGACAATGGACGGTCCGGGGTCGGAGGCGGTGTTTTCATCTTCACCTTCCTGCTCTTCCGGCGGTGCCACGGTTGCGAGGACCTGCTTAGGTAAGGCGGAATCGACCTCGAGCTGATCGTCGCGGCCGTACTCCTCAAGCTTTCGGACGAAGTCATCGGATTCCATGGACGCGGTATCACCGGAGATTGGGCTCGGGTTGCCCAAGATCGACTCTTCACCCGGAGCTTTGCTTTCTCCGACAGGCTGAGCCCGACCCGGATCCGCGACGTTTTCCGGTGCCTCTTCCTGCTCGGGACCAGCTCCGGCCGCTTGAGGGGCGGTTCCGGCGGTATGGGCCAAGAAGTGTACGAAGTGACACCTTTGCTTCTCTAACACACGGGAAACCCGGGCGGATCCGCATTGGTCTTCCACCTTTGTTTCCTGCTCGGGGGCGGATTGGGTGGGCTTTGATTTTTCCGGATCTAAGGCGGAATCCTCACTAGGAGGTTCCGGCGTCTCGGATCGGATCTTCGCGGCTGCGTCCTGCTCGGCGGCGGTCGCGTCGGCGCTACTTACCGGTGGGTTTCCATCGGAATCGACGGTTTCCCCGATGAAGATGTGTATGCCGCCAACCGGGACGATGGAGAGCTTGATGGGGTCGGTTTTAGCCGGAATCCGGCACTCATCCGGAGGGACGATTGGCAGATTTCCGGCGTAGAGGACTCGCCCCACGGCGATGGTGTCGTCGTAGCTTCCCATGGCGGAACCCTCCCGGTTCCGGCCTCCGGACGCCACGAGGCCCCACGGTGGGCGCCAACCGTCGTTGCCTAATCGACGGTACCTCGGAGGAGGGATCCTCACGAGGGGAGAAGAAGTAGGGGCCATAGGGCGGAGTGCACACGGGACGGTGGTACGCGAGTTACCCGGCTTCGGAACACCTGCACGTTGACAGGGCCTACTGCTGCTTGTCTGGAATTATTTGGGCGCTTTCGCGTTGTTACAATGAGTTGTGGTTGTCAACGTGCCTCTAGGGCTCCCAGGATCCGGCTTATAAAGGCGCACGGATCTAGGGTTTACATGGAGAGTCCTAGCCGGATTACAGATAGCCTAACTACGGTACAATATCTTGCCGTGCACGTCACGGATCCGCCTTCCATATACGTCGTACTCGGATCCGGGTCCCTCATGGGCCTCCATGGATCCGGGTTATTTCTATGTCGGTACGGATCCGGCCTGCCGATCCTGGGCTGGACTTCTCCCTTCATGATCAACGAGCAGTCGGGCCGCCCGATGGGCCACATGCCTCATCACCGTCTGTGGGCCACCCGGGCTTGCCGGATCTAGGCACTGTCGATGGTACACCTATGAAGTATACCCACAACACCATCTACATTTAACAACCTTTGATCTTGGTGCTCGTAAAACCGACATCAATTTCATATATATATATTCATTCATATTGCAGAAAAACGGGCATATTTCGATGATCTAGACCTTATAATATTTACCGTGTTGTGCGAAAAATATATCTATGATTTTGGCGCTTCTACTCTCCGCCGCCCCCGTCTTCAATTCCTGGCCCCGTCCCTGAGAGGATCACCTTGCTAGTTCAGATTAATTTAAAAGATCTTGCATGGGATGGATGGAGTATACATGTTTTTTATCAGGGTGGAGCCAACGTGAGGGAGACGAGGCTCTCCCTGTAAATCCCTTGATGACACAGGGCAGAACTGTACGCCGTCCTCGTGTCAAGCACGCGTAGCTTCCTATCCCCATCCATGTGGTAGAAAATCACGAGACCGCCATACTGGACAACGAGCACGTTCCCCTCGAGGACGCCAAGGGCCGTGGCCCTAAAGGGTGAGCCGAACATTGTCCGGACCTGAGGTATGGTGATCCTGAGGTGCCACGCCCAGCTTTCCCTGTTGTAGTCCTGGAGCACCCACAAGTCCATGTGTGGCACGTCCCGCACCGCCGACGCGGCAAGCATCCCGTGCATCTCGAACAGGTGAGGGGCGCGGTAGTAGCTGCTGCCGGCGACGGGCACCAGGGGCGGCGCCATCCGGCGAAACTTGTCTAACACCGTGTCGAAGGCTAGGATCATGTCGGGATCGCTGGATTTCTCTGCGCATATCAGCCAATGCAGGCTCCCGTGGAGAGCAACGCCGGGGAAGGTCGGGAACGCAATGCTGCTGTCCGCGAGCCGCCGCGGCTCACCGGCGCCGGCAGAGAGGATGTAGTGGATCTGCTCGACATGGCACAGCACCCGGTATTCGCCAGACGCCCTGTGGCGATAGAAGCCAACCGGCCGAACCGAAGCCCGTGGCGATGTTATGGGCAGCGACGGGAGGAACGTCACTTGCCTCGTTGCTGGGTTCAAGATGAAGAGCCTTTCGCCTCCTCGACAGAAGAGCAAGAGCCCGTCGCAGAAGGCGTGGAGGTGCATGGTGCCGGCGGGGTAGTGCACGATGGGTCGGCGCACCAGGTCCTCCTCCTGGGCGGCGAAGTTGATGGCGCCGACTGCTTGTATGTACTTGCCGTTGGTCGTTTGGCTGTCTGGGATTGGATTGCCGTCCTGGGCGAGATCATCGAACACGATGATCTCCGGTGGGCGGCGGGTCGAGTAGGCGGCGACGAAACAAGGGCGGGTGGCGATGTGGCGCCACTGCTTGCTGACGGCGCGGGCACGGAGCACCGATTTAGACGGCAGCCGGAGGAGTATCTCCGTGAGGACGTCCTCATCCAGCTGGGTGATTCCTCCGGTCGCCATCCCGTCGGGCATATGCAGCAGCTCGATCGATTTTTGGTTTCGATTTTGAGCCGCACGCTGCAACTTTTGAGCTAGGTACGATGACTTGCAGTCCGGTTCGGGGTCATCCTGCTCGTGAGTACCAGCTTTTAAACTACTCGCTTACTCAGGATTTGTTACCACGACAGAATCCGATACAGCCAACCACAACAAGTTTGTTACCAGCTCGACTCCGACTGGCTTACTCAGGATTTGAATTACTAGGGTCTTTTTATCCCACATATATCTGAATATGTATATATAGGTGGTCCTCTTACATCACCGAGTTGGGCCACGGGCCCGCGGCACATGAACATGTGTTTGGGTTCTTTCGGTTTTAGGACATTTTCTTTAATATTCTGGTTCAGTTTTTTACTCAGGAATGTCTTGGAATAGTGAGGATTTTAGGGATCTCGAGAAGCATCTATTTGTAAAAGAGGCTATTCGGGGATATAATTTGGACTTCATTGCTTTGTTGGAAACGAGTAGATCAAATTTTTCTAACTCATTCATTTCTGGGTTGTCGGGAGGCGCTGATTTCGCTTGGTTTTGCTTACCCCCGGTTGGAAGATTGGGAGGATTCTTGTCGGAATTAATGTGTCTACTCTTCAAATTAAAAGAGTGGAGCATGGAGACTTCTGTGTTAAGATCCATGTACGCTCTAAACAGGATGGTTTCGAGTGGATTTTAGTCTCAGTATATGGTGCGGCTCAGGACGCACGTAAACCTAAGTTTTTGTCTGAATTAGTTCGGATATGTGATACTGAATCACTACATCTACTTTTGGCTGGGGATTTTAATATTTTACGCAGTCCGGAGGAAAAGAGCAATGATGCTTTCAATCCTAGATGGCCCTTTATGTTTAATGCAATTATTGAGAGTCTTAATCGGCGGGAAATCGTCTTATCTGGTCGCCAGTTTAAATGGGCTAATAGGCGAGCTATTCCGACTTATGAGAAGCTAGATCGTGTGTCAAAAAAATCCCACTGGTTTCGGTGAGAGCTTTATCACGATCTGGGTCGGATCACACTCCGTTGCTTATTGATTCAGGTAATAAAGCCCATAGGGGGAATACAGCGCGTTTCTCATTTGAATTGTCTTGGTTTGAGCAAGATGGTTTTGATGAGTTGGTTGCAACTGAATGGGCGGCTGATCCTATTGGCAAAACGCAGATGGAAACTTGGCAAAACAAAATTAGACATGTGCGAAGGTTCTTGCGGGGATGGGCACAAAATTTAAGTGGAAATACAAAAAAGAGAAGGAACGTCTGTTAAATGTAATAGATTTCCTAGATATTCAAGCAGAGACTTGTCCTCTAACTGAGAGGGAGAGGCTGGATTTAAAACAAGCAAATGAGAAATTGAATAAAATTCGTCGGGATGAGGAGATAAAATGGGCACAAAGGGCTAAGGTAAAATACATACAGGAGGGACGCAATAATACAAAGTACTTCCATTTGATTGCGAATGGCAAACATAGAAAGAAGAAAATTTTCCAACTAGAGCAAGAAGAAGGTACAATTGTCGGGGATGATAACTTAAAAGTGTACATTACCGAATATTATAAGAAACTCTTTGGATCACCAGAGGATAATTATGTTCGAATGATAGAAAACCGTATTGATGACATCACACAACTGTCTGAGGAGGAGAATGTTCTCTTAACAGCAAATTTTTCTGAGGAAGAAGTCTTTCAAGCCATTACCCAAATGGAACATAATAAATCGCCGGGCCTGATGGTTTTCCTGCAGAGTTCTATCAGAGATTTTGGGATGTCATTAAAGAGGATCTTATGGCCATGTTCGGCCACTTTCAGACCGGGGGGCTTCCTTTGTTCAAATTAAATTTTGGGATTATAACATTGTTACCAAAAAAAGAGAACGCAATACAAATTCAGCAGTATAGACCGATATGTTTGCTTAATGTCAGTTTTAATTTTTTTACCAAAGTGGCTACCAACCGTGTGTCGGTTGTGGCGCACACTGTGGTCAAACCTACTCAGACGGCTTTTATGCCTGGGAGACACATTTTGGAAGGAGTTGTTGTTTTGCATGAGACGATTCATGAATTACACCGTAAAAAGATGGATGGGGTTCTCTTTAAAATTGATTTCGAGAAGGCATATGATAAGGTGAAATGGCCTTTCCTTCAGCAAGTCTTGCGAATGAAGGGATTTGATCCCATTTGGTGTGATCGTGTTAAACATTTTGTACAGGAGGTAGTGTCGGGATAAAAGTTAATGATGATATTGGTCATAATTTCCAAACTAAGAAGGGTCTGAGACAAGGGGATCCGTTATCTCCTATTTTGTTCAATATTGTAGCTGATATGTTAGCTATTTTAATTGCACGAGCAAAAGAAGCTGGTCATGTGGGTAGTTTATTTCCTCATTTGGTGGAGGGAGGTGTGTCAGTGTTGCAGCATGCGGATGATACTATCATTTTTATGGAGCATGACTTAGAAAAGGCGGTTAATATGAAGTTCATTTTGTGCATATTTGAGCAGCTATCGGGTTTAAAAATAAATTTTCATAAGAGTGAATTGTTTTGTTTTGGCAAAGCATCGGATATGGAACATCAATATAAAGAAATTTTTGGGTGTGCATCCGGATCTTTGCCACTCAAGTACCTAGGTATTCCGATTCATCACAGAATGCTCTGCAATTCTGAATGGAACCCAGTGGAAAATCGGTTTGCTGCAAAGTTAGGAAGTTGGCGGGGTAAAATGCTATCTTATGGTGATAGACTTATCCTCATCAATTCCGTTCTCACTAGCCTACCTATGTTTATGTTATCCTTCCTAGAGATTCCTAAAGGAGTGATGAAGAGACTTGATTTTTATAGATCTCGTTTTTTTGGCAATCTGATGAACACAAAAAGAAATATAGATTATCTCGCTGGAATATCATCTGTAGACCAAAGGATCAAGGGGGTCTCGGTGTTGAAGTTCTTGAATTGAAAAATAAATGTTTGTTAAGCAAATGCCTTTTCAAGTTATTAACTGAAGATGGAGTTTGGCAACAATTGTTACATAACAAATATATTAAGAATAAGACTTTGTCTCAAGTGGAAGAAAAACCAACTAATTCTCCTTTTTGGAAGGGGCTAATGCGAGTGAAAAATGAATTTTTTAAGAGGGGTACTTTTAAAATAGGAAATGGGTCGATGGTTAGGTTTTGGGAAGATGTTTGGCTTGGTGAGGTGTGATTAGCTCAACAATATCCGTCTCTTTACAATATTGTCCAATGAAAGAATGTGTTGGTATCTACGGTTTTGGGTCAATCTCCTATTAATATTGGTTTTAGGAGATACCTTAATGAACATAAATGGAGTTTGTGGTTGCATTTGTGTGAACGCCTAATGTCTGTACAATTGACAGATGACAATGACAAGTTTGTTTGGAAACTAACAGATTCAGGTTTATTTTCAGTTAAAACTATGTATCTTGATCTTATGAGAAAATACCTTTGGAAGATTAAAATACCCCTCAAGATAAAGATTTTTATGTGGTTTCTTAGTAATAAGGTTTTACTTACTAAGGATAATCTGATTAAGAGAAAATGGACTGGTTGTCAAAAATGTTGTTTTTGTGATAACAATGAGACGATTGATCATCTATTTCTCTCTTGTCCATTTGCAAAATTGATTTGGAGAATGGTATTCTTTGCTTATAACATTCCCCCTCCAACAAATATCACTAATATGTTTGGTAATTGGTTGAATGGGGTGAATAAACAGGATAAAGATCATATTCACATTGGCATTTCTGCACTTTGTTGGTCAATATGGACTAGTAGAAATGATATTGTGTTTAATAAACAGAAGGGAACCAATTTTTTGCAGGGTATTCTTCGTGCGGCGCATTGGATAGAGCTATGGGCATACCTTCTTCCGGAGGACTAGCGGGATATTATGGATATTGAATGCAACCGACTTTTGGAGGTCGCACAGAACTGCTATTTCCAGGCTACTGGATGGCGGCACATTAAAAGAATCGAAGTTTGAAGATGGATAGATTTTGTTTTTCTTTTCATCTTTGTTTGGCTGGTTACTGTTACATTTTTTTGATGTTTTTGGGTTGTAATAAGGATACTTGTTTGAACCTTCGTTTCAATAAAAACTTGGTTGTGTGCATCTATTGATGCAGAGGCCGGAGTAATGCTCCCATATCGAAAAAAAAAAGTTTGTTACTCAGGATTTGAATTACTAGGGTCTTTTTATCCCACATATATCTGAATATGTATATATAGGTGGTCGTCGGAGAAAATTCCTATACATCATCCAGCAGCTATCAATGCGCGCATGCCTGGGAGACCAAGTTGGGCCGCGGCACATGAACATGTGTCTGGGTTCTTCCGGTTTTAGGACATTTTCTTTAATATTCTGGTTCAGTTTTTTCGTTCGGTTTTCACTAGTTCTGTCAGTTTTCGTTTTTCTTTCATTTCTTTTTTGGTTTCTTTTTTATTTCAAATTCGAGCAAATTTAAAATTCGGGCAAATTTTATTGATGAACATTTTTCAAACTCTAAACATTTTTTAGACATCAACTTTTCAAGTATGAGTTTTTTTCAAATATGGATACTTTTCAAAGAAATAGTAATAGGAAAAATGAAAAAGTGCAGCAATACCCTTTCCTGGGAGACCTAACACGAGGGATGCGAAAGCGAGGCGCTGCGGGAGCTATTCCCTACCGCAGCGGAGCGATGAGTAGGGACACCCGTCCTCAGACCACCACCATACTGTTACATGAGGTAGATCGTTCCAACCCAGCCCAGCACACCCCTGGGCGGGGTGATGGGCCTAGCCTATTTTCAATTTTTCTTTTCTTTTTCTTTTTTGTTTATGTTTCTTCTTTCTTTTTAGTTTTCTTTTATCTTTTTCTGATTTAATTTATATTTTTAATTTTTTAAATAAAAAATTAATTATGAAAAATGTTTAGATTTTGAAAATATTCAAATTCTAAAAATGTTTAAATTTAAAAATTGTTTACATTTAAAGTGTTTCGATTTGAATTTTTTTATAGTCCCAATGTTTTTAAATGGGAAAATGTTTGGATTCAAATGTATTCAAATTTGAAAATTGTTTATATTCAGAAAATTTTAATATTAATGAAATGTTCAAATTTGAAAAATAATTTAATTTTAAAAATGTCCAGACATCAAAATGTTCGTTTTCTGAAAAGTATTCAAATTACAAACTTGTTTAGATTTTGAAATTTGTGTTCTAGATTTGGCAAACTCAAAAGCGAAAAAAATACTATGGAAAATAAAAATGTAAGAAAAAACGTAGGCAGCCCAAGACCGGCACCTCGGGTGTGCGGCGCATGGGCTATGTCGATCACGTTGGCATACATCACCCTTTGTCAGTGCGTTCATCCGAACGAGCCGGGAGCTGAAATGTTATACACCGACCGATGCGGCTGGCCAACGATGTCTTCTCTATTTTCTATATATTCTTTTAATGTTTCTCTTTTTCTTTTCTGCTTCTTTTTTACGTTTTTCATAAGATGAATATTTTAAACCCAATTTTCTAATTTGTACGTATATTAATATTTGATTTTCATAAAAAATGAAATAGTTTATTCAAAAACTAGAATAGTTGTTAATTTAAATATTTTTGAGATATTTTATTCAAAACAATTCGAGGTATGAATATTTTTCAAATCTGAAACATTTTTAAAATTTGATCATTTTTCAAATACTACACCTTTTCAATTTTGGGCATGTTTAGAAATTTAATTTTTTAAATATCCTAAAAGAAAAGAAACAGAATAAATGATTAAAAACAGCTAGGGCCGAACTAAATTGGCCCGTACCTCGCTTCGTGGTGTGCGACGCGTGGTCAGGAGCTTCCCAACTGCGTGAAGCGACCGATTCATGGGCTGCTCTAAGGCATCTCAACAAAAGGGTACTATCTATTTTCTTTTTTATTTGTATTTAAATTTAAAATTCATTTAAACTTTAAAATATCTGGTTTAAAAAGGTTCAAACTTGAAAAAATCGAAAAAAAATCAAATCGAAAAATATTCAAAATTGAAAACAATATTTGAAATTGAAAATTGCTCAAATTTTTAAATCAGGCCACAGTGAGCATCCATGACTCGACGGAGGGGGCCACCCGACGGTGGCGATTGGGAGTCTCCCTTTTCCTTTTTCTCCCTCTGCCCTAGCATCTAGTCCCTCCACATCTCTACAAGAGCCGGTTACCGCCGGTGCGAGATTTTATGTTGGCCAAATCTTTCTTGTCATTGCTCTAGGTGAGGTTGTCCAAGATCCGTGACCGTCGAAAGGTACGACATGGAAGGCTGTTCGTGCGCCCGCTCTGATTCATCCTGGTAGTTGTCCCTGTCTTTTTGCTAATATTTGGTTGCTGATGCACTAAATCTAGGGGACTCGGGGAGGAGCCAACATTGCCGGTGATGGCGGTGGTCTATTAGCGGCTCGAAGATCCACTTGTGTCGGCACCTTGTGGTATGTCAATTATGGTTATTAGCTGCGATTACCATGGTTCGAGCAGAGGTGGGCATGTCAAGGTGGGTCTATAGCCAGAGGTTCTCCGTGCTCAGGGCCGGCTCTAGGATTTCGTAGGCCCTTGGGCGAACTCTATCAATTGGCCCAATAAAGAGAAAAAAATCATAACCACGGCAAATATGGGATAAATATTCTTGCTTTTTCTGCAGATGCAGTATCATGCTAGAAAGCATTAAAAAATAGGAATGACATGATTACAACAAACTTGAACTCTGTGTCAAATACCTGATAAGTTTTCTTGTCTTTGTTCCAAACCAAATATCAACTTCTCTACTCTTACAACCTGATAGATGCTTTTTTGGCAACATGTTTACAACAAACTTGAAAGCCATAGCAAATTAGGTGAACGACCGAGTCACAGTCTCATCCACAAACAAACTGAAAGAAGCGGACAAACTGAACCAACTGCTAGCAACAGCTGACACGGAACGGAAGCAAGCAATTGCAAGTGATGTAAAAAAGAAAAATCAGAGTCGGCCAGCAGGGTCTCATGTTCTCGTCGAGTATTTGATCCTAGAATTACCTGTTGATCTTGGTCATCTCTCCAATGTCGTGCGGCCGTGCCTCCGTCTCCGTGCGTGAATAGGGAAATAGGGATTGGGAATTCCTGATGTGAGCCGATTGTTAAGCTTCATGCACTAGCCACTTGAACCAAAAGTCCGAACTGATGGAAAGGGCTAGCCAATCTACTTTATACATGTCAACACCCCCTCTCACGTGTGATGGGAAGACGAGAAGATAAATCAATACGTGTAGAGAGGCAAAGAGGCAGCACCGGGACCACACGCCACACGGCAAGAGGCTGCGGGGAATTTAGAATAAATTGGGAAAGCCAGGATTTGAACTCGAGACCTGGGACTCTGATACCATGTTAAGCTTCGTACACTAGCCACTTGAACCAAAAGTCCGAACTGATGGAAAGGCTAGGCAATCTACTTTATACATGTCAACAACGATGGAGGCGATAGACGGGAGCGCCTAACCATCACCCCTTAGCTATGGTTTGTAACCATCGCTAAGGGGAACCTGTTAACGGGCCTAGCCCATTAGTCGGTTATTTCAAAAAAAATCCAGATTCACAAATTTGCTTCAATTCAAATTTGTCCAGATTTAAAATTTTCTTAGATTTAAAAATTGCTCAGATTTGAAATTTGCTCAGATGTAAAATTTGCTTACTTCAAAAATTTGTTCAAATTTGAAATTTGCTTAACATTAAATTTTGCTCCACTTAAAATTTGTTAAAAAGGAAAAAAACCGAAAAAATAAAAATCGGAAAAAATGAAGAAAAACTGAAAGAAATTTGAAACCCAAGAAAACCAGAAAAACCCGACAAAAAACCGGAAAGCCCGTGGCCTACAGCCTTCGAGCAGGTTAATGGGCCACGGCCCAAAAACGCGCCACGGTGAAACCACGCGGGCGATGGTTGGTAACCATCACCCGTGGGTGATGAATAGGTTTTTTCACGACAGACGGTAGCCTCCGTGCCCGATTCGATTGAGAAACAAAGGGTTAACACATTATCGCATGTGCCGTGCGATCGATCCGCCCGCCCTGCGATCAGCGAGATCCTAGATGGGCTTTTTTTCCCTTGTCCTCTGCCCCATACATACCATACACCTGATATGGGTTCCTATTTTGGTCGGGCCCAGACCGTCGCCCTTCTTGCCCTGGGCTAGAGCTGGCCCTGTCCATGCTCATGTTAAGTGAGATCGCTTGGTGCTGGCGGTGACAAGGATCAAAAAAGGTGGACAATGATGTAGGTGTGCCTGACGGTTAACACTTCGAAGCATTTGCAGCAGTTCTTGACAAGTGGTGGTGGTGACTTTTTTTTTTTTTTGCGGACAAGTGGTGGCATTGGCGGAGCCAGAGGTCTGATAATGGGTGTACATGGTCTCTCAAATATTAATCCTTACATGAATTTTCTGATTTATTTAAGATGTATTACTCTAAACTTAGCTAATTAAGTTGTTTTGTCAAAAATATTGGGTGTACATCTATACAGCCAAGTCCCCAAGTAGCTTCGCATATGGGTGGTGATGACATTTGCATACTTCATTCATGACCGCGTTCTTGGAGTTCCGTGTCTCAGATGATCTAAAGTCTGACTTTTGGTGGTTGTACCTAGCAATGATGGCTCCTTAGTCATCTCTTTGTTGAAGGCACTGTCTGAGTTTGGACATTCTCTAGGCTGAAATCCAAATTCCAGGATCTGACCATTACCAATTAGTATGGACACAGAGGTATTTGTGCAGCCTTCCAAGAGGCTTCATTTTTGGAGAAGCTGTTTTTTAGACTCGAGGTGTCGTCCCCGCCTTGGCAGAGCCTTTTTTTTGTTTATGTGCATCCATCATGTCTAGACTTGCTCTAGTTATTTTATTGTTCCAGAGATCAGATGTAATTGATATGTTTTTAATATTAATATATATTTTATTTTTGTAAAAAGAAACATTGCTTCAGCCTCCGCAACAAGATCTGGCTCAGCTTGACAAGCACTTCAGGAAGTAGAGAAAGTATCATCCAGTAGGTTATCATGCTCTCTGCTAGTATTTTTTTTGGACGGATTCCTTCACAACAGATAATTGTAGCCAGCCCTATATTATGTATATTTAGATATGTATTCGTACAAGTGTAGAGTAGTCGTTAATCATGAAAGAAGGCACGGAATCAGTGAAATTGCCGCTCTGAGCATGTAGGAATGCATGACTAGTACTTTTCATTGCCCTTGCTTCGCAAAAACAAACAATCAAACAAAAAACTCCTCGATCGAGTATCATATACCAGCAGCTTCTTGTTCGTACTTAGCGATTCGTGACGTGCACGGAGTTGGTTTAGTTCCCCAAGCTTGCTGCTTAATTAACACCTCGATCGAGCCTTACGTAGCATGGAAACTGGGGAGTTATCGAAGATGGGAACTGAAGCTGCAAGCAAGGACACCAGGATGAGCATTATTCTCTTGTATCTAGCACATTGATGCACGTTTAAGCAACTGAGCGAAGTACTACTCCATCCGTTGACAATTACTTCGTGTTTTAAGTATTTCAACAATTAAATTTATCAACTTAACTAATTTTCTTTTAAAATATCAACACCTACGATATAAAGTCTACTCTATTACAATCGATCATTATAAAGCATTTTTTTTTATAGTATAGCATTTGTGCATATTCGTATTTGTTGTTATATTCTAAGTTTGATTTTGATTAAACTTAGACCACAAAGTAAATAAAATCGAGGGAGTACGACGCTCGTGGGAAACCAAAAAAAATGTGTCAAGAAAAAAAGAGCTAGAAAACTGAGCAGAGCAGACGGTCCTCGGCAGTGGAGAATGTACATCTTTGGAGTTACATCATCGATGAGTAAATCATTGGAATTCATTTCACTTCTTTGTTTTTTGGGGAAAAAAATCATTTCACCTGCAGCAACGGAGTATTTTGCTCGTTGAGTTCCTGCCACTGAAGATCCTACGCGGCGAGCCCCTACTTGGCTACACACTAGACGCACGTCGGTCTGAATGAGGATCAAAGCACGGTAGGCCCAGCTAGCTATTTTGTTTTTCTTTGAACAAGACTGTGCTGTGCTAGCTGCTCGTTCATCCAATAGTTATGAATTTACATAAACAAACATATTGTTTAAAAGAAAGAAACTGGAACGAGCCTGAAGATAATGACACGCTGAAGCCGATCGTTGGCAGAATACCTATGTACATGCATGCTCCCCATCTTGCCAACTTTTCTAGCTAGCATATTCACAAGTAGCTGTTTCAATTCAAGAAGCATGCATGCGCAAAAAGTTGGCACGTACTGTACAGCTCCAGCTCCAGATACTGTTTTTTTTTGTGGGCAAGCCTCCAGCTACCTGTACTAGCTAGCACAAAAAATCTGGCAAGCGTACGTGTGTACATAGATGCTATGCATACACGTCCAGAGCTCTACATACTCCTACAAGTCGACGGTGAGAAAAAATATGTAGCTAGTTAGGATTAGGACTAGTAGATCCCCGACCTAACCTCTCCCCCGAGGCGGCGGCGCCGCCCGCCGTCCCCGGGGAGACCCCCTCCACTCCGCCCCCTCCCCTCCCCTACAGACCCCCCCTCCTCCGCCGCCGTCGCCGAGGACGCCGCGGGGCAAAGCCCCTGTGGTGAGGCGGCGGTGGCGGCTCGGTCCTCCGTCGGCAGAGCGCAGCGCGGGCTGCGGGAGCGTGTGGGGGCGGCGGCCTACACCCTCCTCCTCCGTCGGCCGAACGCAGCGGGATGGCGGTGGCCGGCGGATCTCCGGCGGCCGGCGACGGATGTTGGCCGCGGTGTGGTTGGATCCGGGCCGGAGGTTCGGATCGCGATCCATCGCGGCTACGTCTCGTCAATGGCACGAGGAGGCTTCGCCGGGTCTTCTTCGCGGCTTGAGGACGTCCGGGTCTTCGGCCCGGGTATGGTGGTGGTGGCTGACTTCATCCACCGAAGGCGGTCGGCCGAGCCGGGCTGTGTTGGATTTTTCATCCCACTTTCAGCGCCGACAGCGAGACGGGGAGGCATAGTAGCCGGTGAAAACCGTGCCGACTTCGGTCATGGCGGGCGATGGCGGCGTCTGCGCCGTTATCTTGTTGAAGGCATCGTCAAGCAACTATCGCTAACCTACTCGTTCCGGCGGCGAGATGGAGGAGCTTGGAAGCCGGCGATGGTGTCGCCGGTGGAGGGTTGGAGTGGCCAGCCCAGGATGGTCGCCGACGTGGGGGTCCGACCTGAATAAAGGCGGCGGTCCTAGGGCCTCTCTTGCGTGAAGAGGAGGACCTGCCGGAGGCCTGGACTCGTGATCTGGCCGGAGTGTTGAGTTCCGGAAGGCTCCGCCGATGAATGTAACAGTGCTTTTTCCTGGAGTTTGTTGGATCGGAGGTTTTCGGTCGTGCGCACCCATGTTTTTATTCCGACCGATTGGTTCTGGAGGGAGCGGCGCGAAGCTCTTTTTCTTTGATTGACATCAAGTGACTATGGATCCATGATGAAAGTCGGAAGAAGAGAATTTCATGAAGGCCGGAGGGGAGGACTAGCTAAGGGAGGTTCAAGTCTTTGCGATGTTGAGGGACTTGCTTGGTGTTCCGGGCTTCACAGCGAGCGGTATGAAAGTGGGGGCGACAACATAGGTGAAGTGCGAGTCCTACCTTTCAGGGTGAAAACCCAAGGTCCGGCCTTAATTGGTTGTGCCTGGCAATGTCCTTGGTGGAGGCATTTGTTTTGAGAGCGGGGACTAGTCCGTAATTCAGGTGTTGTCTTGGCGGTGGATGTATTGCTCGTTGTTAGGCCCGAGATACTCGTAGCGGGACTTTTCTTTCTTAGTTTTCTTTTCTTGTTTTTGGCTGTGTGCATCCGTAGTGCCATTAGGGTGGTGCGTTGTTGCAGAGGCTGGGTGTAATTGGTATCTTCTTGATATTAATATATTCCCTTTATCGAAAAAAATAATTTAGACTGGGTACTGAATAATCACTGTTTCAAAAAATATAACTTACTTCAGTTGTCCATATCCCTAGTGTAGTAGTATATACGAAAATGCAACACGCCAAAACATTTGGTTTTTGAATAGAAGAATCATGAAACATACATGCTCTCTACTATTTTCTCTTTTCCTTGTTTAAAAGCTTGGAACATGCTCATGAATCGGTTAGGTCAGCATTTACTGGTGTTTTTGTAGGGTAGCAAGTTAAGGCACGCCATGGATCCATCAATCCACGCCCATGCATGCATGCAAGACTTATCAAAAGAAAACGCATATATGCATGCAACCTCCTGCGCATAGTACACGGGGTTGAAGCACCAACACCTCAGCACAGATGCACGGATATGGTAAAATAATAATGGGATCAGAGGCGTAGCTACCTTGGCAAGGACCCAAGCAAAGCAATAACCATATAATATGGGAATGCATATGAGTGCAGAGAGTCAGAGCTGAGGTTATAGCTAGCATGTACTTCCATGAGAGCGAGCCAAAGCAAGTGTGCAACATTACTATGTACTGTTGTACCTCCTCACCTCTATTCACTGTATAGGTAGCAAGTGAACCTGGTGCAGTGGCATGGTAAGAACAAGCCGTGGAGCTCAGGATAGATAGCGCTTCGGACGAACAGATCGACCAACCATCAAGAGATTAACCTTGCTGGTTGCAAATTACCTAGGCGCTATCCCTCCTGAGCTTCAAGGATTGTTCCCTACCCTCTTCTCGGATCTTCTCTTTGGGCTTGCCGGTGAACTCCGGCGAGCTAGCTCTCATGGATGGGAATTGGTACGGTGGTGTGGAAGAACACAGGGAGAAAATCAGTGGCCATGAGAGGTAGCCAAAGAGAGTGTGATGAGAGATGAGGTGAGCTGCATATGAAGCCAGAGCCGGGAGAGCTAGCACACACCTTCCAGTGAAGTGGTGGAAGAGAGTGAGGGTGGATTGGCCCCTGTGGTGGCTCTTGCCATATTTATAGTGAGAAGGGCATCTTAAAAAAAATAGTGAGGTTCTCTCTCTCTTGTGAGATGAGACAACTGTCACATTTCTTGAGGCATGGGGGAAGGGAGAGGAAGAAGAGGAGGGGGCTGAGGGTCTCTTTGATCTGTGATTTACATGCTCTCTCTTGCTTTTAATTGAAGCAAGCCATGCTATCTAGATGCACTTCCACTGCACGCATATCCGTGGCTACTTGGCTACATGGACTTCAACTAGCTACGCATATCCGTGGCTACTTGGCTACATGGACTTCAACTATAGCTAGCTACTTGGATGAATCCATCCTTCAAAAAACCAAAACCAACAAAACTATGATCCATGCTCTGAAAAATTCAAAATAAAAAAAGTACCACATTATTGATAGATTCCTGATTAATAAAATGAGGCGCTCACCACTTGGTACCACACCACGGCGCCTCTCATGCTTGCGGTACAATTTTAAATTTCCCCATATGAATAACAACATGACGAATGCTAGAGACAAGGGCATCCATTCGCCATGCATAAATGAGAAATCCGGTACAGTGCTAGCTACTACCGTGCATGTGTAAGATATCTGACAACCAAACCATTCCCATCAATGTAAATCCCTGCTACCGGACCGCCACAGAGATGCGATCGAGCATATATGTGTGTGGCAGAAACGAATATTTTACACTTAGGTGCAAGTGTGTACATAACGATAACGTACTGCACTGGAGCTATATATATACACAAACATTTGTTTCACTTGCTTGAAGTTAACGGTGTTACCATGCTCATTTATGCAGTGCTACCTCTTTCAAATTATAAGATGTTTTTAAAGGCTATTTTAGGCTTCCAAAATATCTTGTAAATTGGAATGGAGGTAGTAATACTCCTTACATTTGAAGACGAAATTTTTGTTTTTGGACCTTTTGTTTCGGTTAAACAATAGCCTTAGTAATCCGGATTCGGTAAAGAACATTCAAATGAAATTTTCTTTTCAATCATTAATTATACTATTTTTTGTGCTTTCAGTGGATTTCTATTTTTCCCCGTGCATTTAACTAATTTCTTTGGCAAAAAGCACTTGTTTTTCTCTCCCCAATTGCACTTTTAGTGTACAAAATATTCACATTTAATTGTTTGCTGAATTAATTTACAGCGTGCAACATTTCTTTGTTCTTCTACTTCTATTTTTTTTTGTAGAAATAGATGGGTGGGTTGCACTTTAAATGTACACTACTGTCAAATGCAACTAGTACTTTTGAAAGGTGCAACATGGTACTTAAATGTGCAAAATAATGTTTTCCAATATTAAAAATATTCTTATAATTTAATTGATTTTTTATAACTTAGTTTGGTTGGTTGCACGATTTTTGTAATGAAGAACAATGAAAGATAAGTAGCATTTTTATATAATTTTCTTGAATTTTTTTTCATTTTTCCATTTTGATCGACTGAAGCTGTGTATTTTGAATGTGCTAATGACTTCTTGTATCACCTTTATTTTTGTTAGACTGAATTGCAAAAAGAAAACACTCGGCCTAAAATCAATCAACAGCTAAATAACTATCATCAAGATCACTACAGTTCTTTATAAATCTCAAATAATATTTATAATTATAATATAATATTATTTTCATTTGGTCAGCCAGAGACATCATTTTTAATGCGCCGATGATATCTTTGTATCAGTTTTATTTGTGTTTTAGACTAGATTTAAAAACACACTGGACCTGGCTGAAAGCACTCGAAACCTAATTAATTTGTTTCGATACAGGGAATATATTAATTCGCGAAGATACCAATTACACCCAATCTCTGCACCAAAAAGATATCAAAAGACATCAAGGATGCACACAATCAAGAACAAAATAAAAAAGAGTGAAATAGAAAACAAAGAACTCGTCGTCGGGATGAAACACTTGCAACATCAACACTCTAACCATCACCAAAGACAACACCGAGACTACACCGAGACTACAAAAGAGGTGCCCCAAAAGAGACGTCTCCAATTAGGAAACAAGCGTTGTCGTAGCCCGATCGAAGATCTTGAGTTTTTACCCCGGAGGTTCCCAAAACAATGCCTTCAACAACGCCATTGATAGGTACAACCAATGATGGCAAAGCCTTGTGCTTTCACCCTGGAAAAATCGCAGCTCGGTACTCGAGGAGCACGCAGCCCACCAGTAATGCCTCCCGCTGCTGCAAGACCTCAACACCCGTCTCGTAGGAAAACCTTTTGCTGCAACTCTTCATCAAAACTAATACATATCTCCACCATTACAAGCCTCCGATCACCATGAATTTCTTCACCTCTGTCAATACCATGCAAATCTATATTTAGACATGTCTCATGGTGCCAATAAGAAAGAGAAGTTTCGCGTCATTCCCTTAGGAATCCTCGCTGGCTGAAGATAAGAGAGTGCACGATCGGATCAATTCATTTCTAGATATCCAGTGGTGTCATGCGCCAAACGACGAAAATCTATGAGAGGAAGACCAAAAGAGGTCGGCGTCCAGATCGAGGAGGCTGGTATGAAGCAGATCGATCACTAGGTACTCGAAGATCAGCAGGGTCAGCACCTTTATACATGCCGAGTTAGTAGCCTCCACGATACACCAGACGACTACAGAAAGAAGACAAAATAGTCCACCACTGGTATGTTTTGGGCGTTGAACAGATGGAGCACTCTTGATCGAATACCCTAGATGCGCACCTTCCAGCCACAATGCTAGAGACTTGGAGCATAGAGGAGCACGACACATGCTGCCCCTATCTCTTCTCTGCCCCCCTCTCCCTCCCTCCCCCTCCCCCGCGTCAGTGTTGTCCCGATCTGGTTGATGCGTGCAACAACCATGATCTGCAGCCCAGATACAATGTGTCGGAGATCCATCAACAGTCGACGCCTCACCTACTACACCATAGGCCAATGTTGACGTCCAGCCTTCCAGCTCTTCTCCCCCGCATACCTCACGGGACGGGCACCTCCACCGTCGCCGGTACCGACGGCAATAAAATGAAATGTTCATTGTGATATTTTTATTGCAAGATTGATAGAAAAAATCAATAAAAAACTTACATAAAAATCTCGACCAGTGGAAGTACAAAAATGTGTAAAGGGCGTGTTTTCCGTTTTTAACTTCAAATTAAAAACTTCCGACATGCCGGGTCAAAGGGGAAACAAATGTGGAGGAACCCCGGTAGTGTAAATTACTTGTTCTATTCATTTCCTTTTCTGAAGTAAAAGAATGGAGACCAAAGTTCGTGCTAACTTTACCCACAGAGAGTGAGAGCTCGTACTCTTTTACCTCACCTTTCTGGAGGTGATGGTGAAAATCTCGTGATTAGACAGTTGAGGTAGCTTTGGCCAGGTATCATGGATCTAGCTTTTGGTTTATATTTGGACATGATGTGAGAAGGCCTTGACCAATCTGTGCACAGTCAAATGTCAATAAGACAAGCATGCATGTACATGCACGCATGCTCAAATCATTATCACATCATTCCCTTCCTACAGACTATAGCTAGAGTTTAAAAAAGCCGCAAAGGCAAATAGAAAAATCTACAACTACTACCCGGGGTAGTTATCTTAGATTTAGTAGTACATGCACGCCATAAGCTTCTTTCACTAAATCAGAAGCTCAGATTTAGGCTTTCTCTTGAGAAAATGACTAGAGAGGAAGATGGAATTTGTCCTGAAAGGAAAATGATTCGACAAAGCATTTAAATCGATACATGAATGTGCCTAAATCATGTTCATCAATGTAGCACTCACGCGCCAACAATCCAGTGAATGTTTGCAGTACAGTCATAAAAATATTGGCCCCCTACAGGAACTGCTTCAGTATGTACACAGCTATGCCGGAGAGCTATAGCATGACCACATTTCCAAGAACGTACATGCTTTGAAAAATACAATAAAAGCTCTCAAACATTATCCCCTCCAAAATAAAATTAAGCACACCGAAAATTACGTAGGAAATAAGTTATTTTCTTATCATTTATGTATCATAGACTCTAACAACTAGGAAATTTAATTGGATAAAAGTCATGTACCAGCTCATAAACCCAAATTACCATTTAGACGCGAGGATCATCTCTTTCGTCAAAATCAAAACCTGCTCATAAACCCAAATTACCAGCTGCGACATAACCCCCCACAAGCCGGCGGATATATATCCTCATGGATCTTAAACGTGAGAGGGAACATTTGAAATATATTTTCTATCTTCTCTATCCATTCAAAAAATTGTTGCACTAAGCAATTAAATAAATCCTTTCCTGATTCCTCATCCTTGCAATTAAAACCCTTAGACACCAGCATCCTGCTTACCTCGATCGGTGACTATGACATTGGATTAGATGGTTCATCTAAATCACCGTGCACTCGAGTGATATCCCTGGCCCTAACTCTTCATGTCTTCCTCCCATACAACCGTGTCATTAACAGGCGCAACTGTGTCATTAACAGGCCCGCTATATAGGCCGCGCGCTATATAAACCGTCATTTTGCAGCGCCGAAGCGCAAAATCGTCCCTCCAGAAGGTGTTGCATAGGGCGCGGCGCTGTAATTTTTTTTGGCGCGGGCTGGCTTGCCCTATCCCAAGCGCTAAACTTTGGGTTCGGGCTGCAGCGCGCGGCATCGCTCGACGCACGCGCAAAAAAGAAACCCCGCGCTGAAACTTCCCCCCCCCGCGCCTCGCGGCCCCACCGCTCAATCCTCGCCTCCGCGCGGCCGCCGGCGCAATTTCGGCGATGGATGCGCCCTCCGGCACCCTACCGACCCCTCCCTACTCCATTCCACCCGCCGCCGCCTCTGTCACGCCGCCTCCGTCGCGCCGCCGCCCCATGTGCCAAACCCTAGCGGTGGCACCGACGCCGGCAACACAACCGCCGCTGCCCGAACTCTATTCGTCTCGCCGCGCCCGACGCTGCACACAAGTGCCGCTGTCGCGCAGCTGGCTGCCGCGCAGGCCTCCAGCAAGGCGTGGGCGCCACCGAGGAGGAAGGTGCCGGCGTCCAAACGCCCGTCCGCAGCCGCGGGCGCCGGTAACCCGCCGCCGAAGAAAGTGAAGGCGACCGCGACTCGCCGCGCGCAGCCTCTGCCACCACCTCCACCGATGAACCATTTGCCGCCGGCGCCTCCGTTCGCCGACCCATCCGACGCACATACGGTGTATGAGGAAATGCCGGAGAGGTAAAGAACACTTCTCTTCATCCAAATTTTAGTTTAGATGCATACATAGCCGGAGAATTATGAATTTTATTGCAATTTAGAGTTGATGATTAGTCTTTCATGGAGGCAATGAATGTTGGATCTTCGTTTATGAATGATGACACCGTTGAGGTACGGGAGGAATATGAGGATATCGATTCGGAAGGAAAAGGGTTGATTGAACCGTGCCCTCCCGGTCGGTCAGCGAACTACACCATAGCGGAGGACAAGTTGCTTTGCTAGACATGGTTGACAATTGGAATGGATCCAACAACCGGTACCGATCAAACAAGAGACACATATTGGATGAGGATGAAGGAGTGCTTTGACGCCAACAACACAAGTGGGAACGAGTGAAGCATGCCTTCTCTTCGGTCTCGTTGGTCGGGCATCAACACCGATTGCCAAAAGTGGGCGGGCGTGCAAGCCAATGTTGATGTCATTAACCCAAGTGGCACAAATGATAATGATAGTGTAAGCAATTCTACTAATGTTGACCATATGACTCATATGAGATGGATACGGTTATAGTTCATATGGCTCATCTATTCTCTTTTGCTTGGTTTGTAGAACTCTATGGATCAAGGATTGTTTAGAGATATGGAAAAGAAGAACAAGAAAGGCAACAAGATTCTCGGCAAGCCATTCACCTTGCATCATTGCTATGAAGTGCTAGGGAATGAAGAAAAGTGGAAGACCCGCGGGAAATTGGATGCGGCAACCATGGCCGCCAATGCAACCGGTGAAGCAACAATCATCGATGATGAAGATTCAAGTGACAAAGGCAAGAAGAGAAGCTCCACTCCTCACTCGGTGAACAATGGAAGGACGAATGTGCTTGGTAGGTAGACCGCCAAAGATATGAAGGGAAAGAAGGCCGGATATGATGACATTGCCATTGCTATGGAAAGGATTGTAAATGCAAGGTTGCAAGCAAATGAAGATGGGAAGGAGGCTTTGGAGGTATGGCCGGCATGGGAGGACCAAGCTATGAAGAAGTCTTCGGATGGACTATGGGAGCATCGATGAGTGGTGTGTATGGAGCCATGGGAGCACCACCGGGAGGATTCGTGGCCTCGATGGATCCTACTATTCCTCTTTCAACCCAAGATATCGATGAAGAAGAAGCAAAAGAAGGCGATGACTTGGAAAATACGGAAGTGTGAGATGCATTTGTGATATGCAAATTATGTGTTGCATTTTGTGTCCATTTGAACCATATGTTGTGTGCGGTTGTTGAACTACGTCATGGTGTGTCGTTCTTGAACTATGTGATGTGTGTGTTGCACTTTGTGTCCATTTGAACTATGGTAGACATTTGTTTCATGATTTATGTGAGTATTTGATCTTATTGAATGCATAGCAGTGTAGAAAGTTATTTTCCGTCGGCGTGCGCGCTGTATTTTGGAGCGCCCGGTGGAGGAACTTTTTTAGCGCCCGAGCACGCGCTGCATAATAGAGCATCCGGCGGGGGGAAATTCAGCGCAGTGCACGGTAAACGTTTACAGCGTGGTCGCAGCGACAGTTAGCGCGCTGAAATTTAGTCCACCTGTTAGAGATGCTCTTATAATCGGGAACAACAAGAGAGAGACGGAACTTTTAATAAGAAAATGAATCTGGGTTCAAACAACCGAAAAACTCTCGAAAAGAATCTAAATAGCCGGAAATTCGCTTTAGATCTTGGATGCATATGCTCCTGCCACCAAAAAAATTATTTTAAAGTGTTAAAAAATTCCGAACAAAATGCCGTGCGTACCTATCGACATTCTACGTGTGCAATGTTTCGTGGAAAACTGGTATCTTGTTTTATTAAAATGATATAGATGTGGGATGAAAAGATTTTTTTAACACCGAGACAAAGAAATCGGCCTTTTGTGAAATTACTTTGCGAGCATAAAGAACGTCGAGATGTAGGCACGGCATTTTTGTTGGATTTTTTTGACATTTCATAATTTGTTTAAACCTCATTTCCAAAATCAGCAGCATATGCTCCTTCGAGCAAAAACGCCTTGTCCTGAAGCAATGGTTTTTTTTTTCCTTGAAAATGAGACGAACTTGGAGAGGGACGAGGCGACACATATGCCATTGTGTAGGTCAGGTTGACAGGAGATCTGCGCTGGGGTGCATGGCTTGGTGCGCCATATCTCCTGGCCAGGGGCACCTCGATCTTCATGGCAAATGTCAGACGGTGATCTCCAGCTTTCCGCGGGGGAATTAAAGCGCATGCACCGTTGCACATCCTTTGGCATCTTTTCCTCGGCACCCATCTGATTCAAGGTATCATCTCCATCTCGCGACGACCTACATCTTGATTCCTAGCTAATTACATGCATGTTCCGCTTTTTCCCGGCATATGCTTCTGCGGTGTATAGTTCAGTTTGGTACATCTATGGTCAAAATGTACTATTATCTGTCAATGAACTTGTGAACATGTACATCCAACAATTCATAAGGTTGAAAAGATATAGATACTCACTCCGATCCATAACAAGTGTCATAGTTGTACTTCTTTAAAGTAAAACCATGATATCATTATAGATCAGAAGGCCCCCGCATTGCTCCTCCCCTGGGCGACACGGGCGGCGAATCGACCGCGCCGCCGGCAACCACCCTCCCCCTCCACCACCTCCTTCCCTGCCGTCGCCGGTGGTCTCCGCCAGGCAAAGCCCGAGCGGAGCCGACGGCGGCAGGACCTGTTTTCTCCGGCCGGCGGAGGAGCTCGCTCGCGGTTTGGGGAAGCCGCGGTGGGCGGATGCAGCTTGGGGCTTGGCGGCGGGAGGTTGCACCGGCCGGCGGAGCTGGTGGTCGCGGCGGAGGGAGTCTGCGGCGGCCTGGTGCGTGGCTGCTGGCGGCGGCACGGCGGCCCCGATCTGGGCTTGGCCTGGGCCGGTCGGGCAGTGGACGTTACGGGCGCTGCGTGCTGCTGGCGGCCGGTGCTGGGGAAGGTGGTGGCGCGAGGCCGTGCGGGGGTGGTGGCGCTGGGGGTGGTGGGGCGCCGTGGGGCGCCGACGGGCTAGATCTAGGCCCTGCGGGCCGGCTCCGGGCGTGTCTGGCCTGGGCGTCGCAGCTGGCTGGCGCGGGAGGCCTGGCCGTGGTGGTGCTGCAATGGTGCAGTGGCTAGGTGCTGGTGGTGATCCGGGGGCGGCGGCCCCGGGCAGCGGTGAGGTGTTGGTGGGCAAGGTGGTCCGGTCTTGGGCACGAAGCAGGATGGCGCAACAAGTCCCGGGCTAACGTCTTGTCTCGGTTGCTAGCCGGACGGCAGCTGGCCGAGGTCGGCGATGGCGGCGGCTTCGGGCGCTGCTCCCTTCTTGAAGGCATCGCCGAGGTGACGTTGTGGCTTCATGTCTGGGTATGCTCCGGGGAAATCCCTAGATCCACTGTGATCGGTCGATGGCGGCACTCTTGTGTCGTCTTCCCTCTTGAGGGCATCGATTTGGAGTTGCTTAGGTCGGAGGGACCCGTGGAAGTTGGATGGTGTTGGCGTCATGGATTGCGTGGCGACGATGACAATGGTGAGCGGATTGGAGTTGCGGCATGTCCTTCGTCACCCCTGCCGTGATGGTGAAGTCGGAGCTGCGAGGCGACTTGTGGCAACGATGCCACTTGATTGGTGCTTGCGTCGGTGCAAGGCGTGCAACTTCTCCTATGAAGGTCACGGTTGAAGTCGGAGCTGCCTCCTCCTCGACGTGCTTGGGGGTTGACTGTTTGGCATAGGCTCACTTGGGTTCCGATGTCGTTTGCGGCGAGGGTCTCCGTGGCGGTTGTCTAAGGTGAAGTCGGAATCACTGTCTCGTGGAGGAGTGACGATGATCACGCTCGATGACATCCTCACCGATGGTCTTTCTCCTCGAGGGCGTCTGTGCTTCGTGTGGGTAGCTAGGTTGGCCGGGGTGTTAAGTGTGTGTTGTTGGTTTTCGCCCGATTTTCTCCTAAAATTGGGCACTTTCTTCTTAATTAATAGAATGAGGCAAAGCTTTTGCCTCCGTTTCGAAAAAAAGAAAAAAAAAATCATTATAGATCAGAGTGAGAACTAAATTCTTCGTTTATCTGCAAGAAACCTAATTGAGCTTATTTATGTTCGATTTTGAAATCGCATTGCTTGCACATAGTAGCTATACCATAACACAATTAACTGTCAGTTCATCTTTTCACTGAATCCCCCTGTTATTGCTTATTTGTGTTCGATTTTGGAATCACATTACATGCATGTTGTACTTTTCCCGAGCATATGCCTCTGTCGTGTATAGTTCAATTTGGTACACTTATATGGTCAAAATGTACTATTATCTGGCAGTGAAGTTTCTTCCAATACATAAAAATATTAATATCATGAGGCTATTAATTACATCTAGCCTCTGCACCTACATAATATCAAGTACTAGTCCAGACATTAAGAATGCATGTAGCCAAAAGATAAAAAAAAAATTAAGACCCGATCAAGTGATCAACAATTTGCATAAGCTAGATAAAACCTTGCAACAAATCACCAATCACGAGGCTCGCCGCCATCACACCCACGATTTTGACTTGGAAAGTGCCCCGCAAGCAAAAACGTAAGCGCAAAACAACTACGAAGAGTCTTCTTCATCACATCCAGAATCCCGCCTCTGTCATCGTCTCGAACTCAATAGGTGTCATGGACATGGAAGCCTTTGTGGACATTATACATTTCTCTATTCATGAGGTTGGAAGATGTATGCTAAAATTCTTCATTTATCTACAAGAAACCAAATTGAGATCATATATGGCCGATTTTGAAATCAAATTGCTTGCACACTACATCTGTACCAAAACCCAATTACTCCATTAACCATGACCTAATCTCTTTCTCCCTTGTCATGCATGGCCAGGAGTCGCTTTAGTTGGATGGACCAGATTGGACATAAATTACACCCATGTGCAATTTAATCAAGGGGGTGGTGCCACTGCCCTGGTACTACCCACACGTACTGACATACCACTCCTCAGCAATAACAGGGAGAGAGAGAGAGAGGGAGACGGGAAAGGCTGCAGAGATGGATCGAGGGTGAGCTGGTGTGGGAGGAATTTCTCTGGCACTGGAAAGCTCATTCCTGAACCCGTCCATAAACAAATGCAGTAGTATACGCGCGTAGCAGTAATTGTTTATGCGTCCCAACTCTGACTACCCTGTGCTAGCCTCGCGCGCGTACGGCTGTTCGCAGTAAACTCGCCATTCACTCCCGGCTAGTTACTGCTATGCTATGCATATCACAGCCCAGCCTATGGGGTACTGCCGTCGTTCAGAAACCTATGGTACTTTTATCTTTTCCAATGAGTATGACACGTACAGTCCATGTGTCTAACTTTATCACAGTGTACAAGTTTACCTTGATGGAGAGAAGGGGTAAATACGTCCATACTCCTTTGATTATTTGACATGGGAGTATTTCAGAGTTGTTTATCGCTGTGAATATGATTATTTGACATGATAATGCATGTTCTGAACACAACCAGGACTCGTTTGATTCAAAGAAATGCCATATGGATTTTGTAAGATTTTTATGCATAAAAGTTTTATTTATGTAGGAGCAGAAGCGGACGGAAATGGGTGGTGCCACATTTTTTTGACGGGAGCGGAAACGAATACAAAATACCAAAAAACAAATACGGAAACATATATTTTCAGAAGCAGATATGGACCAACTACAATGCGGACATGGAGCGAAAAGAGGATGTTTATCGGAACCAACTGACCACTTGAATCATGACGAAAAAATCAAGCAACACAATAAGCCGATAAATCTGATCTCTAACCCTAGCACGACTGCTCAATATACTAAAGAATAGGAGGGGATGGAACCATTTGAAGGTCTAGCTTGACAAGATCATATTCCGAGGTTGCTGGATTGAGTCTGCACAACAAACCCTAAAGCGGAATTTTTGGTTCCAAGTCTGGTGCTTGGGAAAACGCTATCCCGTTTCAGTGTCCATTTCCTCCAAAAGAATTATGTTTCCATCTCGTTCCACAAAATACCGCTGTTGTTTTAACATTTTCTTTCCATTTTCATTTTTTTGCGAAAAAGTTATTTTGCTCCATTTTTATCTGTTTATTTATGTGCGCATTATGAGCTGTAGTTTGAAATTTTCTTTAGTAATGCATAGGAATTTTTCTTATAGAATTGCATTGCAGTAAGATTTGGAGGAAATTTTCCATCCACTCAAACCTCATGCTACATTCTTTTGTTTTTTCCTATTAGTCAAACATTACTTAAACAAAACTTTCTATACTATGTTTCAAATCATACATATGATTCAACTCTGACATGACATTATACTCCTACAATTTTCCTATTCCAGTGTTATAAGAATCCTACAAATCAAAGGGGCCCCTCATCTGATGTAGGAAAGTGACAACACTCTATTAGTCCAAGGTAACTTGAGCGCCTTCACATTAGGATGTATGCTTCAATCAAAATGGAATCCCGTTCAAAAAAAAAAATCAAAATGGAATAAGTATCAAATATACCACGCGGGGTCGATACTAGGGCAGAAATTTTCTACACAGCGCTCACCCCCACAATATCTATATCCTCTCTCTTTTTCTTCTCCCACACAGATAACCAAGGCGAGGGCGAAAGTGAGCATCCGCAACGAAAATGGTTGTAGTTCCCTGTCCACGCTTTTGCTTCGATCCGTTTTAAAAAATAAAAATATTACTCCTCCTCTTCGTTTATAGTATTCATTCGCGTTCCGAGTATACATTTTTCAGGCCCTGTAAAATTCCAGTTAAGGAAACCAGATGCTCCTAGGAGGCGAGGAGTACTTGTCACTACAGGATTTTCCTGATAATGGAATCGGAATCGCTTCACACACGACATTTTGCATACGATTCCTGTACGACACTTCGTCCAAAACGTTAACTACTGATCCATGCTCTCCTACTCCAGCCCAAATCAAAGCCCAAACCCTGCCCACGACTCTGCATCCTCATCCTCTTCCAAAACAAATCGTTCCCCATCTTATTTAAGGGCATCTTCAAGGGTGACGTAAACAGGCGCTGAGCGACCGTTTGCGTCCGTTCGGGCCGAAAATGCGTCTGGTACCCCCTCCAGCAGGGCGACGCATAGTGACCGAGCCGTTCGCAGCGACATAAACATGGCCCAAATATGCGTTAGGTTTGCGTCTCTGCGGACGCTGCGCGAACCAGCTTCCATGGTCGACGGTGGAGTTCATAGACCTCGTCAGCGACGACGACCAGTAGGCGGTACCTAGTTTTACCACGCCTTTCTGGCCTTTCTAAAGTTTTCTTATGTTTTTTATTAATATAAATTATGACTTTTATGAATAAAAAAAATGTGCGTCGTGCCGCTGGAGCCACCCCCGATGCAAATGGACGCGCGGTCGAATTCGACCATTTGGGACATCGCAAACGGACGCGAAGCGTCCGTTTAGGCGTCCGAAATGCGTCGCCCCGCTGGAGATGCCCTAAGTGTTATATGTATATGGGTTGTAGCCTATGTAGGAAAACCATGGCTATTGGTCACGTCTCTCGCGACTCCGGAGGCCCCAGCCACCCGCACCGAAAACAACCTTCGCACCCCGGTGGTCTGGGGTTGGTGGTCACCATGGACAGCTGCACAGGCTGCTGGGGCGGCGGCGTGAGGCGTGTCAGTGGTGAGGCGATCTGGGCGGAGCCCTAGGTCGGGGTGGCGGCGGTGGTTGCCAACGGCGGCGCGTCGTGCTGGCGGCGGAGGTGCAGTGGTATGGTCCGGTTGGGCAAACCCTAGATCGGTTCAACCCTAGTCCTCTCCGCGGTTTTGGTTGTCGACGGTGGAGGGCCGGCTGATGGATTGCAGGGCGCTGTTGTGAGGTCTTCTTCGTCTCGTGTCTCCGTCTTTGCCTTGGCCGTCTCGGGATGGTCGGCGCCGTTGGGGTCCGATCTGAATAAAGGCGGCGGTCCTCAGGTTCTTCTCACACCAATTTGAAGATTTATAGGAAGCTTGTTCCCATCAGTCTGGATGAATTTTCAGAATTTTCAGTAACTTGTAAAAATATCTTTTAATTTTTTTGAATAGTGAGAGCACTGAAGCGAAGTAAAGAAGATGTTACTCGGAGACGACTCCATTCTCTAGTCCTGCCCAAACCCAAAGCCACGGCGCATGTGCATGTGCCTCCCGTTCAGGTCGCACCCACGTAGGATCGGACGATTATCGTACCCAATTTGTCGTATGTATAGCAAAGCTCTAATGGAATAGAGTACTCCTAGTTTGATATAGACCCGAAATGAATTCTCAGATGCTGGAGCACTAGCGCTACTGGCGTGGGCTTTTTGGGCCATGGGTCCTGGGAACTTGCGCCTAGCCCCCTTTGAATACGGACGCCGCGCCGTGGCTTCTCGTCGATCTCGTGTGGGCTTTCGCGCCCGCTGACACGCCGCCTCCCTTGGTACCTTCTTCTTCTTCGCCCGACCCCGAGGCCGAGGCGACGGGATCTCTTTCTCCGTGAGCAGTGAGCGCCCTGCTCTTGCTTGACCAATCTCATCTTCTCCATGTTGCATCTACAGTTCTGTTGCAACTCCTCCCAAGCATGTTCTTGAACAGACTCGTTCCGAATGGTAAACTACAACTTCCGTGTGATCGCGTCGGTGACCTTGAGACATGTTCAGGTCAAGAGAGATGGACGGCTGGGTCGCGATGGACGGCGTGCCGCCGGCCGGCGCAGAGTATCCCTGGAGAGTGAAGGGAGGGGCATTCTCTGACGGCCGATAACTAATGCATATGCTGCCACCCCCGTCCCGTACAGGCGACTGACGCGCGAGTGACTGACGAGCACGCACACGCAGGTGACCTTTGGGTGATCGATCGAAAGGGATCCCTGCCGCCTCTGCGCGCAGCTGCGTAAGTTTTCGTGCGTACTGCGAGTACACAGCCGCCTGCGTAAAGCCAGGCCCAGGTAAGGTAGCCCCTACGTCTCCTGCGGCTGCGCAGAAAGCGAGCTCCACCTAACCTAAGCCCAGCTGCTACCCTAGACGCGTGCATGGATACTGGCCTCGCGTCTTCCTCTCCTAGTCGTCGTAGCCTAGCTCGTAAGAGCAATTCCAATAGTATAGCCAATTGTTGGCTATAATAAGATGCCATGTCACTTGTAGTTAGCATATAGCTAATATGTACAATAGTTGACTATAAGAATGAAGTACTTTACTAACATATGGTCCACCTTTCACTCTCACAAAGTGCATAGGAGCACGTGCAAGAGCTGGCTATTGCATAGTAGCCCACCTCCCTTCTCTCTCCTCTTCTCTCTCCTCCAACTAAGCACATATATTATATTTAAATCCTTATAGCCTGCTGACTAAGCGTTATTGTACTTGCTCTAATGAGATGGTGATTGCACTGCATGCATGCATGCGCGCCGCTGTCACCTGGGATCTGCCGTCTCTTGTTTTTTTTTTAACTTCTGCTACTTGCTGGTGGATGGGTACGGTTTGTGGATACTTATTTAGAAGTTGATGTCTTCTTTTATGCTCCATCAACCTCGCGTCGGATATCAACAATACTACAGTAATATAGTTAGATGCATCTTGAGTAGTTTTATAACATACTTATTTCATGTTATTTAGTTGCTACTTTTTTTTGTATGAAGCTAGTCAAACTTAAAGTAGTTTGGCTTAGGACCAAAAAACTAAACGTACAATTAATCGCGGCTTGAGATAGTTCATGAAACAAAACAAAAAAATTCAGAACTTTGACCAAAATATTGAATGGGATAGCTTTGTACAAGGAAGACAATTTGATGCGGACTCAGATTCTTCACTAGTGGAAAAATAGGCTTTAGTCCCGGTTCGTAAGGGGCTTTAGTCCCGATTGTGCAACCGGGACTAAATACCTGAGACTAAGCCCCCTAGTCCCGGTTGCTTACGAACTGGGACTAAAGGGTCCATCCACGTGAGCTGCGTGCGTCGGGGCAACAATACCTCCAGATGAAAAAAAAAATCTAATTTTTTTCCACTTCTTTTTGTTTTCAATTTTTTCAGATTTTCTATTATTTCCGTTATTTGCATAGTTTAGTCTCTAACTAGAATTAACTCTAGTCAAATTACTTACTCGTGGTCAAACTTCCCGCTCGGTCCTCCATCCTCCCACTACTCTACCACTAGCATGCTTAACTTCCTAGTTTCATCCCGTCCCGCATCCAACTGCTTCGCGCGCATGTATGTGATACTAGTATCATATCAATCCTATTAACATGTTGATCGATGTCACATTTCTTTATTGTTTGAATTTCAAATAATTATTTTAATAAACAAAAGTAATGATGTAATAATAATATTGAATAAATAAATAAACATTAACTTTTAATTTGTATTATTTCTATTTTTTATTTTTTAAATATTTATGTTTGCCAAACCAAAAACTTAAAATTTTGAAAATCTAAAAATTTGGTAAAAGTAATAGTAATATTTTTTAAGTATTAATTTTAATTTTTTGAAAAATAAATAATTTTAAAATCCATAATTTATAGCAAAAACTAAAATCTTCCTGCTTTCATCTTTTCATTTGGAATTTTGAGAATCTAAAAATTGGCTAACCGTACCCGGTGAATTCGGATGTAACTTTTTCCCACGATGATTTTGATATATTATACGTTTTTTTCCGACATCGTATGCAAAAGTTAATGCAGTTTTACCATTTTTCAAACCTTTTTTGCAAAAAAGTGAAAATTCGATTTTCTTAATTTTCCCTAATATTAGGTTGCGTAACATACAAGAATATCAAAAGATTTTATTTTTTAAAATTTTCTATCATTTTTTTTCTATTTTACAGAGTTAAAAAGGCGATCCACCGGGGGGTGGGGTGAAAGGTGCGTGGGGAGTAAAAACCAGAAAAAACCTTTAGTCCCGATTGGGGACACCAACCGGGACTAAAGTGTACCCTTTAGTCTCGGTTGGTAACAGCAACCGGGACTAAAGAGGCATGCACCGGCCGCACCCCACTATAGCCCTTTAGTCCCGGTTGGTGTTACCTACCGAGACTAAAGGGCCCTTTAGTCCCAAGCCGGAGCATTAGTCTTGGTTCACCAGCAGAACCGGGACTAAAGACCCCATTAGTCCCGGGTCAAAATATTGGGGACTAATGGGTTGAGATGGAAGGCCTTTTTTCTACTAGTGCTTTTAGATTATATGAGGTTCAATTTTCCGATGCCATGATTCATTTTACTAGCAGTGTGCATCGAACTTAGGAGGTTGTTTGGTTCCTAACCAAACTTTACCGCATCTCATGTTAGACAAGTTTGACCAAGCTAGGTGAGTCAGCGACTATTTGATTCTAGATAGACCATACGATAAATTTGTACAGGGAAGACAAGTTGATGCGGATTCGATCATATTCATTTAGATTATACGAGATACAATTTTTCGATGCCATGATTCATTTTATTAGCGGTGTGCATCAAACTTAGGAGGTTGTTTGGTTCCTAACCACACTTTATCACATCTCATGTTAGAGAAATTTTGACCAAGCTAGGTGGGTCAGCAACTGTTTGATTCTAGATAGACCTTACAAAGGGTGAAAAACAAGAACAATATGTCATACACTCAAAATGGGTGACAATATTCACTAAAATAAGCCAAAGTATTTCTAAGAATTTGTTAACCTGAGAGCTGACAGCTGATGAATGACAAGCTGTTTGGCAAATATAAATGGACTACATGGCCGGCATATAGGTCATGCAAACATAAGAGGAGGATGGCCCCAAATACAAAGTTGTAATGCAAACTGCTATATAATTATCGTCACGCTCAAGAGACTACTGAATCTCTAAAAAAGACTTGTTTTGCAAGAGCAAATTAACACTACAAACCAATTGTGTGTACAGTGTAGGAACAAACCAATGTGATCGACGACGATGATCCTAGTTGTAGTTCTTGTCAATCTCTTGCAAACATCTTGCATAATGAACTCAAATATAAGTTAACAATTTTCCATTTTTTTATTTCATCTGTGGACTTTTATTTTGAAAGATGGCAGGAGTGCTTTTGTAAACTCGATGATAACTAGCGCAATCATAGTAAGCATATAAATGAGTCAAACCTTATATAAATAAAGTTAGTAAAACCCACAAAATTTCATTTTTTTCCCTTTGATTACTACAAGTGATGCTATTCTAATACAGATGAGAGAACTTGCACACATGGTTGAATGATTTATCCCAGTCATAGTTTTAAAAACCGGACCGGACCGGCGGTCCAACCGGAAAAAACCGGAACCAGTGCCTCTGTCGGTTTTTTAAGCGCTCTGGACCGCTTGCGCTGGTGGCCCCAAATAAACCGGCCAAACCGCGGTCCAACTGCCGGGTTCACGCACTAAACCGGGAATCTGGTTCGACTGGTTCAATTGGCCAAGTGTTGTAAAAATTTAATTGCACGAAACAGGATTCGAACCCAACACCTCACGTCCAAATACAGAGAAATAAATGCCGCTAACCAGCTGAGCTGGTGTTATTTGATGATATAATTAGATATATACTTCTTTTCTATATGATCTATAAGGCATCAATGAAAGTTCAACGTTACAGTATATGTATGGGTTTTTTGCAGGCTTGCATTGCATGCAAACTTCGTATACGTATATAGGCAGCGTGGGAAAGTTGGAAAAATACATATAATTGGCTGTTGTAGCTTTTAGTTGAACGCCTGGTAGGATGTTAGTCTTGGACGAAAAAAGTTAACAAGTTGTTGGTCAGCAGTTGACTACTCTTTTATATCATTATGTGGATTATTATGGCAAATTGTAAGTCTAAATTGTTTTAAACAAATAATTATTTAATCCATGCATGATTTTTAAGTAAAAGTATATTACTTTCTATCTAAAAAACCGGACAGTGAACCGGTGAACCAGTGGTCCAACCGGTGAAAACCTGAACCGACGACCTCACCGGTTCGATCACCGATCCGGTTTTTAAAACTATGATCCCAGTATGACTTGCATGACAAAATTGAGCATGGAGATACAAGCAAGAATCAGCGATGATGGTTCAATTTATACTAGAAGTTTCTACGAATAGGCATAACTAGTGATACACTAGAATCTGTCATACGCTTTTGTGATCTCTATCATGATCTTTAAAGATATTAACAAAGACATAAATATAGTTTAATAGTTGTATAAAGTAATTTAAGAATGAGTCATATGACAAACGAAAGTTTAACTTTAGCACAATGTAAATGTATCATTCGATGATATAAATTTCAAATGTGTACCTTATAACACTGAAACAAATATTTAACAAAGACAATATGTTGTTAATTGAATAACTAATAAAGAATAACGCTTGCTAAGACTGTATAATGATTAAATAATCTATCAAAGCTATGGAATTTTAATATAAATTTTATTGATTAAGTTTCATCGGGTCTAAACTTTGGTTGAAATAACTCCAATGGATTGACATAGAGATAATTTGCAACAAGGCGCATGTTCGCTATGTCCGGAAAAAGTTGGCCCAACTGGATGTTTACTCGAACATGATGGAAAGCAAAATGATAGATGTGCCACTCATTACGTTGATTGAAGATTTGGACAGATAATTAAGATATGTAATTTTTAGCCAGCAAGATTCGTTTGTGCGTTTGGATTTAGTTACCAGATGAATATCTTATATTATCCTTTAGTTTACTTCGACCCTTTCACTATATAACGGGTTATAATTTTTAATTTTGCATAAAATACATGTAAGTGTGGTATGGTGTTGTAGGCCAAACAATGGTTCATTCTAATAATGGAATAAGTGCGTCGTTCGTCTTAACACTTTAGCTCTTAAAAATTACAAACACAACATTTATGTCTAACAATCATGAAGCTAAACGATAATTGTTGTAGACTCAACATTATTTCAGGTCTAGTTTAATGCTCCCATATTTTCAAACTACATTACACAACGTGATATAGGGGAGTACTATCAATGAACAACATTCTAGTCGTAGGACTTGCGCCAACTTTCACTCGGTGTTATAGTGCCGCCCTTTGTCTAGCCGGTTAATTATCTTCTAAGTTGCATTTTTTTGTGAACACAGTACATACGGACGCTTACGAATATATATATACACTCATCCATATGAACCTAAACACGCACATCCTACTTCTATAAGATCCTCCGCGAGACTAAGTTCAATAAACTAATTCGTTGGATTTTGGGATTAATAAAGTCACCACACGCGCCTCGCTATTAACAGCAATGTCGCCTCCCATCGAATGAATATTCTGCTTTTTACGGAACATCGAAGTGTCAAACATGAGATTTAATCTCCGATTGGTTGGGTGTGCTACTGACCTCTAAGTCCTAATCATCCAACCATATGTTTGGTTCTCTCTAACCTGCACTAATGCAACCATTGAAACCCTTTTCCTTACCCACTCCACATAAATTCAAAACCCTTTCTGAGGTCGAGGCTAAACCTACCGATTCGCCCTTTTGGAAGGGGCTGGTGGGGGTTAAGGATGATTTGCTTTCTAGAGGTTTTTTCAAAGTGGGTGATGAAATGAGTACACGTTTCTGGGAAGATATATGCCTAGGAAAAGCTTCTCTAGCTCAGCAATATCCGTCCTTGTATAATATTGTGCATCACAAAAATGTAATAGTGGCTCATGTGTTAGCTCAAACTCCGCTGAATATTAGTTTTAGACGGGTGTTGAATGGTAACAAGTGGTCCCTATGGTTACAGTTGTGTCGCAAATTAATGATGGTAAACTTGAATGAAGACAACGATCTTTTTGTCTGAAATCTCACACCAAATGGTTTGTTTACGGTCAAATCTATGTATGAGGATCTTATGAGTGACCATAACTTTTTTGAGAAAGTATCTTTGGAAGGTTAAAATTCCCCTCAAGATAAAGATTTTCATGTGATTTCTGAGTAATAAGGTTCTATTAACTAAAGATAATTTAGCTAAACAACACTGGAATGGGTGCACGAAATGTGTTTTTTGTGGTGACGAGGAAACTATTCAGCATCTGTTCTTTGAGTGTCCTTTAGCCAAGCTTCTTTGACGCATCGTTAATTTCACATATGATCTTCTACCTCCAACCAATACTACTACTCCCTCCGATTCATATTAATTGACTTCAATATAGATGTATCTATAACTAAAATGTGTCTAGATACATCCATATTAAAGTCAATTAATATGAACAGGAGTGAGTAATATGTTTGGTAATTGGTTGAATGGAGTCGATAGATAATCTAAGGCTTTCATCCGGATTGGGGTCTCTGCCTTATGTCTATATGGAAAGTCGGAAATGATATTATCTTTAACAAAAAGCAAACTTTTCACTTCTTGCAGGTTATCCATATGGTGTCTTATCGGGTTCAGCTTTGGGCCCTCCCGTCGCCGGAGGGACAAAGTGATGCTATGGTTTCTGGATGCACACGGCTCCAGATGATCGCTCAAGATATTTGGTGCCAGGCTGGTTGGCATCCTACTAGGAGACTACTTTGATGTGTGCTCGGAGTAGTTCATGCTTTTTTCGCTGATTGATTTTTGTATCATCTCTTGGCGATGCTTGAGTTGTAATAACAATACTATACCTGAATTTTTTAATAAAAAGCTGTGTGCATCATCATGATGCAGAAGCCGGGGTTATATCCCCATTTCGAAAACAAAACTTAAATTCATTGGGAGAACATCTAGAGACCTCGGTAATCACTCAATCCTCATCCCTGAAGTTATTTTTATTGCATTCATTCATTCTTAAAATCCGTTATCACAAAAAAGAAGTAGATGGGAGAAAATGTGATGATATATTTGGCGAGAAACGACGGAAAATATATTCGAACACTCTCTTTTTATGCCCTGCTCCACCGGTTATGCGTGGAATTTAACAAGGTAAGTGGCAGTATGTAATTATTTTTAGATGGAAGGCTCCAGTTGAGCCTGGTTTTTAATTCACGAAGTCATCAAACTCCAGCCAGGAGAAGTACGACTAAGAGCATCTCCAGTCGCGTCCCTAAACCGTCCCACATTGTGATTTGGGGCGCGCTGGTTAAAAACACGTTCCCAGCCGCATTCCCTAAATGCTCTTTTTGTCCGGCGCGGCCTGATACGGTGTCCGGCGCTCCGAGCCCGTCCCCGCCCCACAGGGGACGCTCCGGGCACGCTGGACACAATGAAAAGCGAGGCAAAACGACGCGGGACCGACACGTGAGTGGCTCGGAAACCTAAAACCCCGTCGCCTACCTTTGGTCAAGCGACGTTAATGGCGTCCCTGTTTTCCCAGGCGACGCAGGGACTCGTCTCGTCGTGCATGGCCGCGTGGCCGTTCGCGCCGGCGTTATTGCGTGCAACCACCCGCTGTCGCCGCTGTACATTAAGAGGCCCTGCAGTTCAGCTCAATATCTCGCCGCTCTCAAATCTCCTCGCCGCCCCCAGATCTTCTCCTCGCCCTTTCAAGCAATGTCGTCGTCGTCCTCCCGCAAGATCGCCGCGGCAAACGGCTTCGGCCGCGACAGCCTCACCCTGAAGGAGGCGTGGGCGCTGTACCACGCAGGATATCCCGTTCCGCCGGACATGCGCCTGCCAAGCAGCGGTGGCTGGAATATGTGCCTGCCGCCGCCGATGCTAGGGACGGAGCGCTGGAAGGACGCCATCAGGGCCCGGCGGACTGAACTGGACGCCAACGACCTGGACGATCCGACCTGGGCGGCCAAGAACAACAACGACTGGTGGGGCACGTACTTCAAGGCCAAGTACGACATGGAGATCCGCAACACCACCAGGCTTATCGGCGAGCCGAACAGCTGGAACACGGACGGGCGCGCCTTGTTCTGGGGCCGTTACGAGGCGCACCCTCGAGAGCGTCATCCACGACATCCGCAACGGCGCTCCAAGGTTGGAGGCGCTGTCCTCACCGCCACCGTCTCCCGCTGCACAATGGCAGCCGAGGAGGACGTACTCGTCCTCCTCGAACTCTTCTTCCTCAGGACCGGCCCGATCGACGCCGTCCTCGTCGTACCACTTGGCGCCCTACACCGTCCCCAATCGCGTGGTGAAGGAGGAGCCGACGACGCCTGTCTATCCAAGGCGCGGCGGCAGCGGCAGCCGGCGGCAGCAAGAGAGGCGCGGCGGCGCCCTCCTCATCCGGAAGCCGGAGGTGAAGGAGGAGCCGGAGGAAGCGTCGCAGGCGGCGCTGCTGGCGGAGTACGAGCGGCAGCAGCGCCTCATCGCCAGCAACGACGACCCCGCGGACTGCCCAGGGCTGCGAGCGGCGTACTTGGCGTAGCTCAACGACAAGGACGCCTGGAGAGGCGACGTCAATACGGCGATCGCCATGTCCATCCGCGACTCCGGCAAGCCGCTCGTGGACCTCACCGACGACAGCGAGGCAGGATCAAGCGGCCTGTTGATGGACGAGCCCGTCAATGAGCCCGACGAGCGCGTCAAGCAGGAGGTCTTCACCGATGATATGTACAACTTCCACCAGTACTACGACGCCTCCGGCCGCTGCAAGTTCTTCTAGATTAGGTTTAGTTTAAATTTAGTCGAATCTCGTTCGAATCTATGTAATATATACCTAGTTTGGATGAATTTAATCGAATCTCGCACAAGTTTGAAATTTCCGAAATTTTGTTTGGGCGACGCGACTGGGGAGCGACGTCCCTCAAACGCGGCACGAATAAAACACATCCCCCAAACGCTTGATCCGGCGCTGTTTGGGGGACGGTTTGGAGGACGTGACTGGAGATGCTCTAACCGGACAGTTTTAGGATCTTCTTTACATTAGGAATATCCGTCAGTCCTGTCTGTTTTTTCATTAACTTGTGACTCTTTGTTTCTTACTTCTATCAAATTATAGACTTAATTTACGGCTCGAACTCAATTATAAGTGCGGGAGGGAAACATTTTCCTTATTTTTTTGGGGAATTTCAGCTATAGAGTACAAGCGCATCGAACAACACAAGACTAAAAAAATAAAAGAAACAAGCAAATGCCATCACTTAAATCCATCGGGAGGTCCATGTCTCCTGTTTATTGGGGACGACATCGATACTCTCCAAATTTTTTTAGATCAAAGGCACTCAAGTGCCCGACTTTGAATTAACAAAGCCACCAACGGCGAGAATGATACAAAGTGCTGAACCCAGCTTACAGAACGACACCACACACCCACACGAACTACCAAAGAAGCTACAACCGGAAGCGCGACCAACAAGCTCAGCCAAAGCGCCTACGAGGACTCGGAGAAGAACTGGAGTCTACAGTGTCGGGCCGGAGCTCACTTGAGAGCGAGCCATTTTCACGCGCGCCTCAACAGAACTCCTCCGTCGCAGAGACGCCACCGAAAGCCGACCACCACCGGGGGCCGACCCACGTTGCTCACACACCGAAGAGCAGCGCCAAGGAAGCTCGACAAGGGAAGGGCACGAAGCAAGCCTTGCCGAAGATTGCCAAACGAAGAGTCGGCGTCATGAAGAAGCCTCGCACCTCCGCTGACCAACCGACGGGGAGCCGCACACCGTGAGCTCCAAGGTGGTGTCTTCAAGAAGAGAACGACGCAAGAGCGCCGCCACCACCCGATCCGAAAATCTTGGGCTTTCGCCCGGAGCACCTAGGGAAGCCGAGAAAATCCGCATCGACGCCTTCAAGAAGGGGACGGCGTCTGTAGACGTCGCCGTCACGTCTCGGGAAGACCCGAGCAAGGGTTTCCCCCCGGCAACACATCTCCGCCACCAGCACAGGGTAGGGGCACCGCCAAAACGGCGACCACACCGCTGCCACGGAGCGCCGCTCGCCGAGGCCACGTCGCCCACACGACCATGGCCACCGACCAGCACCTGAACCTCTAGCTCGCCCGTCAGCCAAAAGGTTCGCACCAACTGAGGCCGCCACCTCAGAAACCGATCTCCTTGCGCCGCCGGACCGCAACAGAGCACCAAGGACTTCGCTGACACCGGGCTCCCGCACACCATCAGACAACCACCGCCCTCACTGGGATCTACCCCGTGCAGATCCCAGGGAGGAAGCTCCTCCACCATCTCCGGGCGAACCACAACCACCACGGTTGGTGCCGCCACCAGATCTGGAGGTCAGGCAAAGGGGGAACTCCAGCGGCCAGATCGTCGGCCAGCAGCCACCCCGGCTGCCGGAATCGACAGATCCGGTGGAGGAGTGTCTCAGGGCACGGGAAATGGGCAGAGGCCCCTGCCCCTGACCCAATCTCGCGGCGACCGGGGCGCCGAGGCCGGCGGCCGCGCAACCCTGGCTCCCCCCGGAGTCTCCCTTGCCCCAACACGCAGCCGACCCGAGCGCCGCCACCCGCTGCGCCCGCCGCTGCCCGCTGAGCTCGCCGCCGATGGCCGCGCCGCCGCTAGCCGAAGCCGTCTTCAGGGACGCGAGGAGCGCCAACCGCCGCGAGGGCCTGAGCCTCCGCCATCCAGCCGCAAGGAGGGGGGCCTCACCGCCGCCGTCTACCGCACGGGCAAGGCCCGGCGGCGACCACCGGCGGCGGCGGGGCGGGGGGAGGGAGAGGTCGCGGGGCTAGGGCTTTCTCTCGGGGGGGGGAGAGGTTCCAGAGAATCGATACTCTCCAAATCACTAGACCTTGCTCCCACCGCAACTGCTTCCATCGGTGTCCTAGAGCACGAACAAGAGCCACACAGAATGCAATAGTCTGAAGATAGGGCCTTCACTGGATGCCACCAAGGAGGATAACGACACCAAAGAACGTCATCGTGGCACAACCCAAGGTCATGCAGGTCATTCGCCTAGGACCCAAAACATCATCCTAGACCTGCAATGTGTTGCTCCGCAACCATTAGATATCAATCATTAGCTTAAAGAACAAACCACTAGCGTAACCCGTTGCATGGCCCGGAGAAGACAACTCCCCTAGGTTCTCCGACGATCATCGAAACAAGGAGAAACACTATCTACGCAGCCATGCCGATATCAATGGTAAAAGGAGATAACATAAGAGATCATAGGGAGACTCCACAACCACATGGCAATTGCCACAGCGAGACAACATGAAAACAAGCTGAGGAGGAGAGGCAGACCAACAATCCCGACAATATGTGTTTCAAGGTGATGTTTTCAATAAGGGGCAGAACCCACGGGCGTCGCCATCACAAGTGGTTGATAAAGCCAACCAGAGGTTTCGCCGAGGCCCCATCCATGCCTGGTGTCGGCCGAAACCATGAGGTGGTGAGAAGGAGTATGACCTACCGAACCACAAACCCGAGACAAACGCGCGGTGTCCTAGCGCCTTCCAGGAACACAAGCATCACACACGTATAAATAACACACACTAATAAATAACATGTGCGCTCATGGAGATCTGTTCGACAACCCTAAGCATGGCCGCATCTAGCCTATGGCCATGGAGCCGCTAGATCTGTGCATGCTTCATAAACCCAAGCATGTAACGACCCAGGTACCCTACGCCGGAAAGCCAGCAACGTCCGAAGGCCCATTGAGAAATCAACGGGGCTCCAACACCACCGCATGGACACGTCACCAACTTCGAGCCCACATCTAGCCCTAGTGCAACCAGCGATGAGGCATGGCAGCAGAGGGTGACACAACGAGCAACCACCCACTGACCATCCTCAGAACCCGCAGATCTTGGCCAAGCCCTACGAGGCTCAAACCCGGCCACCACCCGCAGGCCCTCGCCCCCCCACTGCCATCCCGACGCCCGCCACGACCAGAAGAATGCCGTCTGGAACCTACACTACCGAGCCACACCGCCCTTGGGTTGAGGCTTGGCCCGTCAGGCCCTCGTAGGCAATTTTTTAATTATATTTATTTTTCGTTAATTTTATAAATAATACTCGATTTTGAACCTTTTCAAAAATAATACACCGTCGGGTTAGTGTTTTCCAATTAGTACTAATCAACCCAATTAGTATTAATCGGGAAACACTAACCCGATTAGCATCAAGCACATGCATGCATGCACATGCAGCTTAGGGGGCAGTCGGGTTCCTCTACCCGAGTAGTACTAATCTAACCTGATTAGTACTAATCGGGGCCCCTAACCCGATGGTGTATTAGTTTTGAAAAAAAATCAAATATTATTTGTAGAATTAATGGGAAAAGTATTATTAAAAAAAATCGCCCTCGTAGCCCGTTGGGAAGGAAAATCCAGCCACACCAAATGAAGAACAATGGAACAAAGAAATATATGGAGTATGTGCCTCACTAGTATACCGCTCTAGGCGAGGGAATATCACTTTACACCACTTGTTAGGGCTAAGGTTGCACAAAACCACAAGCTGAGTTTTGTTTTGCACAGAACACCACATTTTACCGTAGTTGTTTGCAAAAAACACACTAGTAGTCATTAGCTAGCCTAATAGGCCATTAGCAAATTTGGGCCAACTTCCAAGGGCTTAGGTCACGCTCAAGGCGAGCGAATTGGTATGCTCGGACCAGTTCAACCCAATAGAAAACTCTCGACCTAGGCCGCCCGCCCACACCAAGTGCTCCGACGGCAGGAGAGGCGGCGCTCTGACTACAGGATGGGCGAGCCGGAGGAGTTTCTCCCGACCACGAAATTTTTGGAGCCGGAGAACCTAACATCGACTGGTTTGGAGTTGAACCGGCCTCCAACAAGCGAGAGACATGGGTGGGGGCAAGGGGCGCAGCTCTATGCGTGGTACCTAAATACCTAATGCATGTGCATCAGGGTCATTGAATTATTTTAGTAGTAATTTTGAGCTTAATAAGTCAAATACATTAGCTTAGGGCATCTCCAGCGGCGCGACGCAAACGGACGCTGAGCGACCGTTTGTATCCGCCGTGACCGAAAATGCGTCTAGCACTACCTCCAGCGGCGCGACGCATAGTGACCGGGACGTCCGCTGAGACGCAAACCTGGCCCAAATATGCGCCAGGTTTGCGTCTCTGTGGACGCTGAGCGGACGCGCAAGTGTCCGCTCGGTCCTCGCACGGGCCCGCCTGGCAGGGACACAACTGCATCGTCTTCCGCGGTATTACTTGCGAGCGGCGTGCTGCAGCCTTTGCAGGGCCGCGTTAATGGCGCGCCTCGGCTTCCGCGAGCATGCGCAGCGAGGTGGCGTTGCAGTGGCAGGCCATTGAAGGCGAGATGGCATCCGAGCCTCTTAAAGGGACGCTGCAGGCGGCCATTTCCCCGACCAAACCATTGCCACATCCCACGGTATCCACCCCATCGACGCCATGGGGAATAAATGCTGGCCATTCCGCAAAACCAAGAAATGCTGGCTACCTCGCCGACGTAGACTACTTCGAGCGCGAGATCGCCGCAGAAGAAGAAGAGAACGACCAGGAGGACATGGACGAGGACGAGGACGAGGACGTGACCATGGCACTAGCCAACAGCGAGCAGGACGAGCTCAACGAGCTCGCTTTGTGGGACGGGCTCGCAATCCAGCTCCGCGAGTTAGCGCTCGCGCAGGGGAGGCCGGCAAGTCCTCCGGCCACGCCGACGCGTTCCAACGACCGCACTTCGCCTGCTGCTCCGGCGTGGGATCCCTGGCCACAGCCTCCTGCCCATGCGGCGGTACCTCCTCCACTGCCAGCGTACGAGCTTCCATGGCCGACGCCGGAGTTGATTGACCTCGTCAGCGACGACGACCAGTAGGCAGCACCTACTTTTAGCACGCCTTTCTGAATTTTTTATGTTTTTTTATTAATGTAAATTATGGCTTCATGAATAAAAAAAAATTATGCGTCTTGCCGCTGGAGCCACCCCCGACGCAAACGGACGCCCGGACGATTTCAACCATTTGGCCCGACGCAAACGGACACGACGCGTCCGTTTGGACGTCCGAAATGCGTCATGCCGCGGGAGATGCCCTTAGGCTAAAAAAATATGTGCATCGCCTTGAGCGTGACCTAAGCCCCTGGAAGTGGGCCCAAATTTACTAATGGCCTATTAGGCTAGCTAACGACTACTAGTGTGTTCTTTGCAAACAACTACGGTAAAATGTGGTGTTCTGTGCAAAACAAAACTCAAGTTGTGGTTTTGTGCAACCTTAGCCCAACAAGTGGTGCAAAGTGCTATTCCCTCGCTCTAGGCTCTTGTACTGCAGCTAACTAGCCTTGAGCTCCGGCCACATGCCAACTCTGATTGATGCTTCGTGGAGCATCAACCTCGACAGGTTTTACTGATTCCTAGGCCGCTCGCCCGCGTGGAGCCTGGCGTCAACCCAGATGTAAATACTACTACCTCCGATTTAAGGAATAAGATGTCTTTGTTTTACATGCTTTTTGTTTGACCAAGAATTACTTTAAATATATAAAGATTGTTTATATGAAATTAGCATCATTAGAAAGTGTTTTTCAATACGAATCCAACGATACTAATTACATATAATATAATCAAGATTGTGTTGCTCAATTTTTATGATCAAAGTTCGTCTTGAATACGAGTGCGCCTTATTCCTTGGGACGGAGGTAGTACTATAGTTTGGTTTGCAAGCGATGGATGGACTGCCTTGCAATCTAAAGTACAGTACTAATCCCCATTAATCCCGTTCTTGTTTCCTCACACCTAAACCTCCTCGAGCTGCAGCACCGATGCTTCCTCGATGACAAAACAAGATCACATCCCGTGTATGCCGTTGATTGAACTGGACGAGTAAGTCAAAGATCTAGTGGAATTCGAGTTTTGTATCGGATATCTTAATCCGATTTCGTCATGGGTCCGTTTTTTACTGGGTGTGGCATACGTGAAACAATTTGGTGAAATTTCAGTACCTGTCGGTACTTTTTTTTGGATGCATGGTGCATGGATGTAATAAGACCTGGCCCGTTTGTGCCCTGTGTCGAGGCCCATTTCAGACGGAGTTCTTACAATGGTTAGTCTAATCTTGCCGACATCCTCTGACTTTCTGCAAGTAGATCTATGTCACTGTTAGGGAGTTAAAAACTCACAGTACTGTAAGACTGTAAATGGTACATAAGATTAATTTGTGTTCAGTAATTGTTTCCCAGTCACAGTAGGAAACATTACATTCCAGTGACTTATGGGAGGTGCGGTTTTGGCTCACAGGTGCATATGCACCTGTTATACAAAATAATTAAAAACTAAATTTTAAAATATTAAAAATAATTGTTTTGGTGTACATCCTGACATTCTGTATCCGTACACAAGTTTTTATCGGAAAACAACATTTTACTTAGCATGTACAAATAAGATAAAAAAATGTCCTACATGTAGTCGTGTTGGAGCATCAACATTTATCTTTTTTACACGTGGCACAAAAAATATTACTTTTCCCGCAAAATTGTGTGTGAACATAGAATGTCTAGACATACAAATTTACTTCAGAATTTTTCGACATTGCAAATGTATTTTCACATAACGAGTTCATATGCACCTGTGAGCCGATTTGGATTTCCCTGACTCATGTAACTATTACCACCGACAAGGATTTTTTACCCACTTGCTTCCTCTGAAAGCTTGGGCTATATTTGGTAGCAAAGTATTTTTGAAGTATTTTGACAATACTAATATCTCAAAATACTACAATTTAAATAATTTAATGTGTTTGGTTGTGACTAAATAGTGTTATTAATATTTTCAATATCCTTTAAAACTTGTTTTTTAACTAGGCAAAAGATTTACGATTTTCAATGATTATGGAGAAGTTTTTTAGAGCCTTTACAAGCCAAGTCTTGGCCTATGAAAATACCAAAATACATAGGTCTACTCTGGCGGCATAATAATACTGAACGCTTTGGCCCATGTGAGGTTCAACATTGCTCCCTCCTCTTTAATCTTCTCTATGCTGACGGCTGAGGTTGGAGATTGATTCATAAGACCACGGAGAGTTTTCCGAGAAACTAGAATTGCGATGGGGAATCAAGTACTTCTTTGATGGACCCTTTTTAAATCTCGTGGTTCTACCAAATCTTTAATGGAATGGAAAGTTTCCACCCATTTGGGTCAATGTCGAAAATCCCAAGCGAAGCTTTCATATAGGACCACACTCGTTTGAGTGAAACAACATTTGAGAAGGAGATGAGGCCATTTCCTTTTGGTTGCAAATCTTGCAAAGCCCACAATTTCGTCATCCCCTCTTTTCAAGCTATTAGCCATTGAAACATGTTTTTTTGTTGAAACGGGGAAAAAGCTTTGCCCCAACCTATAATTAAAGTACGAGTTTAACAAGAAAATAAAAGGTGGTATGTTTCATTAAGGTCCTACTCCTAGAAATAAGTTACTCGTACGCTTAGCACCCGCAAGCACCCAAATCTTCACATGATATTTAATCTTTATTAGGAGTACGGAAGGCGGGGCATGCTTATTGTGGAATACACATGCATTACAGTCATTCCAAATATCTCAAGAAGCAAGGAGAGTGTTGAGGCCAGATCTTTGAGCTTCGTCATGGAGGAGCACCAAAGAAGGATGGGTTGGGTCGAATCCATGTGAAAATCATGCAAGGATCCCAAGGCTTCAAACCAAAGAGGGCATTGGAGACTAAGCAAGGCCAAAAAATTGCATCCTATATATGCCGAGGTTGTCGAATAAAACATGCTACTTTTTGAAGTATTGGAAAAAAGCATCTCTGGACTTCGATTTCTGGAACTTAAGTATCGCTAGCCCGGTCATCAAGATACTATGGTTTAATAGCATAGTTTTGAAAATACTGAGATACCAAACGAGCCCTCAGCTTTGATCTGATCAACACTAAACTATGAACCTCTCTCACAAAACGAAAAAAAAAAAACTGCCACGGGCTCTGAAGTCTGAATGCCGTGGGATTTTATTTGTTTTGAGAACTTCTGAATGCCGTGGGTGCCTTAGAATCTGCAGTACCGGTCCATGCGGCCCATCCCGAGGCTTACGCACTCTGTTCATTTGTTCCAGGCCCAGTGAACTCGTGCCGTCGAGCTGTACATCTTCGTGGCGCCGTGTCGTGTCGTAGTGTTGTCACGAGACGATGTGCGCGTAGAGGAGCTGGTTCCAGACGTCCGGCACGCCGGGGAGGCACCAGTGGATGCAGTCGGCGTAGCTGCTCGGGTCCCGCCGTTGCGCCTCCGTGAGCGGATCCCACTGCCGCCGGTGCACGGACGGGTGCGCGTCCCTCCGCCGCTCCGACATCCCCGTCACGTTCACCACCCGCACCGCCACGCCGCGCGCGCCCAGCCGCTTGACTTGCTCCTCCACCGCACGCCCGAACGCCGGGTTCAGGCCGTGATCGCCGCCGCCCTCGTCCGCCGCGGCGATCGGCTCCGTCTCGTTGTAGCACCCGTGGTTGTTGTCGCCGTCTGAGGGAAGGTGGGTGGGCGACATGGACATGAAGAAGACACTGGTGCGGGCGCGGTCGACGTGGAACTCAAGCCACTCGGCCCATGTCGCCAGCGACAGCTCGAACGCACGCAGGCCGTCGACCGCCTTGGACACACTGTACTCGTGCTCTGCCGCCGTTGCCGTCTCGAACGAACCCCAACTGCACCGCACGAGCACGTACCCATCAGCACGCATCCACGGTTTAATTAGCACTCCGTACAGTGATACGAGTACGTCTGAACTTACAGGACTTTGATGGAGGGGTGGCGCCACCAGAGGTAAGAGTTGAAGACGAGCACGTCGGCGTCTGTCCAGCGGCGGGCGTGTTCAACGATGGAGTTGGCGCGCACGGTGCGGTCGGCGACGCGGTGGTGCACCGGGTTGTCGGAGTTGGACTCCACCAGCAGCGGCGACCAGTAGAATTCCACCGACGCATTGTACTCCTGAAATCAGCACACACACGCATTGATCGATTAAACTTCAGCGCTGAAATGAGCTGCAGCTAGAATGGATCGGTGTGACTTTGCGTGGTTGATCTTTTACAGATCAACGCAGCGTACATGGATGTTGAAGGAGAAGAGGGCTCCGCTGGAGTTGAGTGTCTTGTGGAGGCCAGGGGTGGCGGTGTCGATGAGGCACACCATGGACACCCACTGGTTCCGGTTCAGAGAGTCCCCCACGAACGCCAGACGCTTGCCCCGCAGATTCTCTAGCAGCCTCGCCGCGTCGAACCTGCTCCATTATCCACAGAATGGCTTAGAACAAGGCAGTTATCATTTTTAAACTTACTGCGTTGTTAGGAAACACTATGTATGCTTGTACACGCATGCGTGAGCAGTTGAACAACCGGGAGATCCTTAAACTTACTTCAGAGTTCAGACAGTGTATGGCGCGGACGTACCTTGGAAGGTCGCAGCCGTTAGGTTGCCACCGCCAATGTTGGTACCGGAGGTCCGTCCTGCCATACTTCCCACACGCCAAGTTCTCCGACATGAACCTGCACGCACTCTCCTCGTACAGAGGGTACCCCTCCTCGTCGTACACCCACTGGCCGGAGGACATGTCGCACTCTTCCACGCCCCTGCCACCACCGTCCACAGCGGAAGCGGTCGGAGGCGGAGGCGCAGTCACCTGCTTGGTGGCGCCGCTGTTGCTCGTGGACGTCATGACCGTGAAGTCCGTGGTAAGAGGCGGATGCAAGGTCGGCATCTTGGCGGCGGCGCCGCTCCTTGTCGTGAACGAGACGATGGTGACGACGAACATCACGAACACCAGCAGCACGAACGAGCTGAAGCATTGGCTCTGGAGGCTGACGCTGACGGTGGCTAGTCCCCACACCCTCGTCGACCTCTTCGCGGATCCTTTCAACAGGCACCGGTCCTCGGGGTCGCCGGCGCCGGTGGCGCTCTGGCACTTGCGCGGCGGGGTGCTCGCGGCAACTTTGACAGCCATCTGTTCAGACATGTACACAGGCAGGAGGATCAAATAGGTAGCTTGCATGCACGGCGACAGGCGAGGTTGTTCAGTCACTGCAATATGCTGCAGCAGGTGCACTCGTTTGTTGTAAAAGGATCCCTCTTTTAGGTGAGAGTTGTTGCCACTGATTGACCTTTTCTGGTGCCGTGTCAACCCAGCCCCAAAGTAAATAATACTACCAAGTAGTACAAAACATAAAACTAGATGCACCTGCTTTGAAATAAATTTCATAGTAAAAATTCCACCTAAATTTGCTGTTATAATCTTAAGAGACAAAATACTGCAATTTCTACACAATCATGTAAGAGAAGTAAATTAATACCGATTTTGGTGTTTATCAAAAAAAATCACGGTTACCTATTAGCTTACTTCTCTTGGATTAATCATTGAAAGGACACCAGATAATCAAACTGGCTTCCAAAAGCATCTGCTTTCGAGTGAACAAAAATGATGCCAAATCTAAAAGACTTAAGATCTATAAGCCTCTCCAATGTGGTTTATAAAATTGTGGCAAAATATCTAGGTAATAGATTTAGGCCTCTTCTTCAAGATATCATTTCTGACACTCAGAGTGCCTTCATCCCAGGCAGGATGATTACGGACAATGATATCATTTTTTCGAGTGTTTCCATGTATTACAAAAAGGCTAAAAAAACCCGGAAATTTCTGCGCCTACAATCTTGACCTTATGAAGGCTTACGACATGGTAGATTGGAAATTCCTCGACTAATGTACGAGGAATATCGGCTTTGCAGAACAACGGATAAAGTGGATCATGGAGTGTGTCAAGACTGTCCGATAATCAGTCAAATTCAATGGCAAGCTGCTGGATAGATTCACTCTAACAATACTCCCTACTTGTTCCTCTTCGTTGGAGAAAGCCTCTCTGCCTTTCTCAAACATGAGATCAACTCAGACATGTTACAAGAGTTGAAGATATGCAGGAAAAGCTTGGGTATTCTGCATCTCCTTTTTGCAGGTGGTAGTCTGCTTTTTTCTGTGCCACTCATAAACAAGCTACCATAATTAGTGGGGGTCTTGAGAGAGTATGACAAAGGAACAAGACAACTTTTAAGCCCCACTAAATGCTCAATCATGCTAGGACAAATTGCTTGGAAGAAGATGGCGCTGTGGTGGCAGCGATCCTAAATATTGGGGCCGTGTCAATGGAGGATAAATACCTAGGACTTCCGATACCCCAAGGGTGCATAAAAGAAGGAAAGTTGAAGTCATTGTTATCACCAGAATTTGGCCAAGTCAGAGGTGGGCCGCGATCAAGGTGGACTTGAAGATATATGCGTGGACAGATATGAGAATCGGCCTTGTGTATCGAGTTTGGGCTAGTTGGCCCGTGTATCTTTATAGTAGGTTACGTAGAAATTAGAGTTTATCTCGTGCACGGTTTAGTGCACGCCCACATTAGAAAGTCCGCTGGACTATAAATATGTACCTAGGGTTTATGGAATAAACAACAACCAACGTTCAACACAAACCAATCTCGGCGCATCGCCAACTCCTTCGTCTCGAGGGTTCCTCCGGTAAGCACCATGCTGCCTAGATCGCATCTCGCGATCTAGGCAGCACGAGCCTGCCTAGTTGTTCATGCGTTGCTCGTATCGAAGCCTTTTTGATGGCGAGCAACGTAGTTATCGTAGACGCGTTAGGGTTAGCATCGTTCTTAGCATCATATGCTCGTGTAGTGCAACCCTTGCGCGTCTAGCCGTCCTTGTGCCTCATCATGGGTGCAGGGCGGCACCCCGCTTGATCTTTATTTAGTAGATCTGATCCGTTATGGTCGCTCCTTGATTCATCAAGGATTAGTTTAATATCTGCAATAGTTAGGCCTTACAAAGGGTTGGAGGATCCAGCGGCATGCAGGGTGTAGTTTGCTGCCCCTAGACAGGACGTTCCGAGGATCAACCTAGTGTTGGTTTTTAGGCCTTGTCTAGGGCTGGCTTACGTTTAACGTGCGTGAGCGCGAGGCCCAATCGTGAGTAGGATGATCCGATTATGCGGTGAAAACCCTAGATCGTCGTGGATCTCATATGCTTTATCTTGATCAGCAGGACCACCATATATTCGGCCACCTTGGACGAATCATGGGTGGATCGGCTCCATGAGCCGATTCACGGGACAACCCGAGAGCCGATCGAGGCTCGTATTTAACGTGTACGTGTGTGCCCTGCAGGAAACTAAGCGAGGCATCATCCACACCTTCCTGACCAGGTATAGGTCAGGTGGCACGCCCTTGCGACCCGCATCGGCGCGCGACCAGGAGGCTTTGCGGGCCGTCGCTCTGAGGGACTGGGGCCAGCCGCAGCCCTAGTCATTCCCGGCTCTACGGTGTTGGCCAGTCGCTGCCCGCCGGTGGGTTTCTGACGTCAACACATTCTGGCACGCCCGGTGGGACAATCTCCAACGACAACCATCTCGCCATCCACATCAGAGATGGCGAAAGGCACCCCGGTCGAGTACGAGGATCGGAATGGCAAAGTCAGGGCCCTCCGTGAAGCCGACCTCATCGGCTCTTCCCACGACGCCCGCTCCCATGGCGTCAACACGGTCGATCTCAGCCACTCCATAAGGGAACCAGGGTTCTCTTTCGATGCCAATACGGCAGGGTTCGTGATTCGCCACGACGCAAACAAAGCAGAGGGCAGCCGCGCTCGTGGCAAAGAGAAGGACGAGGCCGTTCCACGTGACCGGCCCCAGGACGACAATAAACGATACCTGGCCGAGGAGGAGGTGGGAAACATATGGCGTCCACGCCCATCGCCCGAGCATCTCCTCAGCAAATATGAACAGCCATATGACCGACATCGCCGCTACGATGACGACGATGAAGGATATCGTCGGTTCGGTGCAAACAGGAGGTATCGTCAAAACAGCGGCCACGACGACGGGTCCGAACGTCGCGCCAGAGGGAGGTCTGAGGAGCCGGACAACGTGGATAGGCACTGGGACTGCCCCTTCTTCAGACACTGCTGGGATACCGGAATGAGCCGATTACCAACAATCGGCAATTGCCCAGAATGTAAACGAAAGGAGAAGGGTACAGCTAAGGTGTCTGTGTTCGAGCGTCTAGGGCCTCTCCCGCCTCGGAGCAAGCATGCTGAGCCCGTTCAGATGGAAGATCGCGAGGAATTAGAGGACGATGATGAAGAGGATAAGTATCATCGGCCAAGATGGTGTCCTGATGGGCTCAGCCGCTCCCAAAAACGAAGGGTTCAGCGACTACGTGCGTTGGAAGAAGCCGAAAGGTTATATCTGCACGCGCTGAGGAAGGCACGACCTGACCTGGCCGCCAAAATTCAGCGGGCCCTGGACGAAGAAGGTCGGCCACAAAGAAAAGAGTGGCGCCCTAAGCAAAGGAAAGCCGATGATGAAACATCGGCTGGCACAAACATGGTCTTCATCCTTCCTGCGGAATTTAGCGCTCCAAGGTTACATGAAGCGCCCGTGGCACAACTGGACTGCGGCCCACGGCCGGTCATCTTCGAGAAGCCGCGGGAAAGGAGTTACAGGCATCTGAAGGCCCTGTATTTACGAGGCTACATCAATGGACAGCTTGTCAATAAGATGTTGGTGGACACCGGAGCGGCAGTCAACATTATGCCATATTCTATGCTGCGGCGGTTGGGACGCTCCACCTCGGATTTAATCAAAACCAATGTAACATTGAGCGATTTCAACGGCCAAGCATCTGACGCGCAAGGGGTTCTAAACGTGGATCTGACCGTAGGAAGAAAGACTATCCCTACGACGTTCTTTGTTGTCGACAGCAAAAGCACATATGCTGTAATATTAGGGAGGGATTGGATCCACGCCAATCGTTGCATTCCATCCACGATGCACCAATGCCTGATTCAGTGGGATGGAGATGAGGTGGAGGTCGTCCATGCCGATGATTCAGCCGAAATTTCAACAGCCGGTATGGGCATTTGGGAGGCATCAGGTCAAGAGCCACTCTCGGGCATCAATTTGGACGACTGCGAACGCATCGATGTGACGAAGAACGGGGTAAGGCTGGTTCTATCCACCGGACTGACCGTATAACGGGAACAACATCGACGAGCAAAGGTGGTGAGGCTGATCCTTGCGATCGGCCCCAAAAATTTGTGGAGGGACATTATAAAACCTTCACCGAGCAAGCAATGTGGAGGCCGATTCCAGCAATCGGCCAAAATTATCCCCACCATCTATTTTGCCTGGGAGCGACATTGGACCCAGCAGGGGCTACCTGAAAAGCCGATATCATCAATCTTCTTGACAGAATCGGCTCGGGGGGGCATCTAGGTGGATTAAATACATGTGAGGCAACATTATCAAGTATGGGGGCCGACGCACAAGTTGGCCGTGGAAAAGTTGAAAATTTTTGAGCACAGCCGATGCACGGCCATCGACTTAAGGGCATTAACCACCTTGCGACCGTCACGCGAAGCAGTATGTCTCTTCTGGGACCAGGGGAATAGTCAATGATGAGGCGATCGGCTACGGCAGACGTCCTCACCAAGAGCTGCATCAGCCTGCCAAAGATAATGAGCCAATATTATCGATGAAACGCAGGATTTGAACGGGAGAAGCTCAGGGAGACAGTTGGCCCTGAAGGGTCCTTCACTATAGTAGGCCGATTTGTCCCAATCGGCTGGCCCTGCATCCCAGCTTGCCTGAAGAATGATGCTAAGGTCGCCAGAAATATCAGTTTCTACATACAAGCCAATTGAGTGACACGCACGGGGCTTTGTGGTGGGCACCTGCCCGGAAACAGATGGCCAGCCCGCTGGATTGGCCAGCAAGGCTCATGATCTTGTTTGAGGTCTCATGGGGCAAAGCCGATGCTAGACCGTTGACTCAAAGGGTATGGTGGTTACAGGCAAGGATCTCATGGAGCGTCCATCACCAAATCGGCAGTGTTCGCGCAAGCCTGCGGGTCAGTCTAGGGTCATGAGGACAACCGATGATCGTCCGATGATCTTGATGAGCCGAACCATTCGAGCCGAGCTATCTGCACCAGAAGCTGCATCAGTTCGCCCGAGATGATGAGCTAATTAGGACAGCAAGGTGGTTCCTCGGAGCTGCTGACCTTTCCGAGATCGCCGCAGGTCGACTCCTTGAGCCTAACACAGTGATACAGTCGGGAAACCAATGGTGGCCCAATCAGCTGGTCTGCTTTTATCCTCGCCTGGACTAAGGCTCGGGGGGCAGCTCGCCCCTTAAGGTTCCTTGTGCTATGGAGCCGATTTGGTTAAAATCGGCTTGCTCTGCATCATAACTCGTCAAGAGAGGATGAATTATTGCAGACGGGAGTGGCTGGAGGTAGTAGAAGGAAGCAACGATCGCTGACGGACTTTGGACCAGGTGTGACTACGAAGAGATGAGGCATTGTCAGGACAGTGGCAAAGAGGATCCGGTAGATGAGAATGCCGCTGAGGTCCATTAGTCCGTGTGGTTGAGTCTGCATTTCCAGGATCTAGGATTTGCGCGATTGCGGCTCGTCCCAGGGGTGGAGGTCTGGATGGATCTACCTCGAGTTTATCATGAGAGTCCGATGCATTGCCATCGGCTCCTTAAAGCACCGACCAGGTTGGCAATCGGCAAGCGCGGTATAAAGAGCAATCGGCTAAATTATCATAAAAAAAAAAGGGGGGCGACAAGATCGAGTTGGGGAAGTTCTCCATTGATTTACCAGAGTTCTTACATAAAGAGCTGATTGCTCTCAAAAGAAGATCCTAGGGGCTACATTGCCCGTCTACTACTGATGGCCCTGAGCTAAGATCCTATCTAGGGGCCGTTGCTACCTTCGTCGTCGTCGCCATCATCGCCGTCGTCGGCGCTGCTCCCAGCCGGCTCGTCGTCGCTGCTGAAGCGACCGCCGGCAGGACCTTCGTTGTCCTCGTCTTCTTCATCAGCGTCGTCGTCGTCGCTGTCGAAATCGCTGAGATTGCCGGGCCGGGGCAGTGGCGCTTGGCCGGCGGCTCATTGGAGGAGCTGTCATCTTCTTCCTCCTCCTCCGGCCTCTCCTCTTCGGAGGAGGGGGCCCCGTCCCAGGGAAGGTGGTCGTCGTCGCTTTCCTCCACCGCCTCCTCCCTGGTAAGGAAGGAGAGGTCGCTCTCCCCGTCGGTTAGGGACTGGTCGTCCTCCGACCAGGTGGAGAAGTCGTGGCTTGGCTCATTCCCGGCCTCGATGGCGCGGCGAATGTTGGCCGCGTGGGCTTCCTCCAGTTTCCATTCCGGCGTCGGCTCGCGGAAGGGGGAGGACTGCGCAGAAAGGTCTGACGAAGAGGAAGACATGGTGGCACGGGAGGGTTTGTTTCTTTGGAAGTACTAGTGCCTGGAGGATGAGGAAGAAAGCTACAGGGAGTGGCCGAATAAAAGGGGGAATATCTGGTTAATGCCTAAGCAGTTCCCGAGAACGTGGTGCCAGAACCGTCAGGTCGTGCAGAGAAGGCGAGGAGGCAAGACGTCATTATGAAGGAAACTGCGACGGTTCTGCCACGACATGACCCGGCGAAAGAAAGCGTAATGATTTTGGAAATGTCGTTTCCAAAACCAGGGGGGCATGTGTTATCACCAGAATTTGGCCAAGTCAGAGGTGGGCCGCGATCAAGGTGGACTTGAAGATATATGCGTGGACAGATATGAGAATCGGCCTTGTGTATCGAGTTTGGGCTAGTTGGCCCGTGTATCTTTATAGTAGGTTACGTAGAAATTAGAGTTTATCTCGTGCACGGTTTAGTGCACGCCCACATTAGAAAGTCCGCTGGACTATAAATATGTACCTAGGGTTTATGGAATAAACAACAACCAACGTTCAACACAAACCAATCTCGGCGCATCGCCAACTCCTTCGTCTCGAGGGTTCCTCCGGTAAGCACCATGCTGCCTAGATCGCATCTCGCGATCTAGGCAGCACGAGCCTGCCTAGTTGTTCATGCGTTGCTCGTACTGAAGCCTTTTTGATGGCGAGCAACGTAGTTATCATAGACGCGTTAGGGTTAGCATCGTTCTTAGCATCATATGCTCGTGTAGTGCAACCCTTGCGCGTCTAGCCGTCCTTGTGCCTCATCATGGGTGCAGGGGCGGCACCCCGCTTGATCTTTATTTAGTAGATCTGATCCGTTATGGTCGCTCCTTGATTCATCAAGGATTAGTTTAATATCTGCAATAGTTAGGCCTTACAAAGGGTTGGAGGATCCAGCGGCATGCGGGGTGTAGTTTGCTGCCCCTAGACAGGACGTTCCGAGGATCAACCTAGTGTTGGTTTTTAGGCCTTGTCTAGGGCTGGCTTACGTTTACCGTGCGTGAGCGCGAGGCCCAATCGTGAGTAGGATGATCCGATTATGCGGTGAAAACCCTAGATCGTCGTGGATCTCATATGCTTTATCTTGATCAAGCAGGACCACCATATATTCGGCCACCTTGGACGAATCATGGGTGGATCGGCTCCATGAGCCGATTCACGGGACAACCCGAGAGCCGATCGAGGCTCGTATTTAACGTGTACGTGTGTGCCCTGCAGGAAACTAAGCGAGGCATCATCCACACCTTCCCGACCGGTTATAGGTCAGGTGGCACGCCCTTGCGACCCGCATCGGCGCGCGACCAGGAGGCTTTGCGGGCCGTCGCTCTGAGGGACTGGGGCCAGCCGCAGCCCTAGTCATTCCCGGCTCTACGGTGTTGGCCAGTCGCTGCCCGCCGGTGGGTTTCTGACGTCAACAGTCATCAAAAGAAAAGTTCAGAAATAAATGTTCAGACTGGAATGAAAAATATATGCCTGGAGTTGCAAAAAGAACTATGATAAAGGCATTGGCACGAGCTATTAGAAATTATGCCATGAGTGTTTTTCAATTCCTTGTTGGTCAATGTGATGAACTGACTCAAATTTTATGGGATTTTTGGTGGGGAGATGAGGAAGAAAAAATAAAAGTACATTGGATGGCATGGGAAAATATGACAATGCTGAATAACCAAGGTGGGATTGGTTTCAAAGAACATAAAATGTTTAACGAGGCTTTACTGGCAAGATAAGCTTGGCGTCTGCTGCAATTCTCGGATAGCTTGTGTGCTAGGCTGCTGAAATCTAAATACTAGTGGTCTGTCATAATGTTTCCCCTTTTTCGCAAGGTAAAACTCATGATCTTGATCTTCTTAAAAAGGTATAATATAGAGGATTAGTTTAGGAACAAAAGTCAGGATCTAGAGAGACAATTGGCTTAGAAGAGGAAATCATAAGGTTATAGGAAAAGCATGTAACCAAAGGCTTAAATGTGTTTCTGATCTCATTAAACCGGATAATAGATCGTGGGATGAATCAAAGGTAAGGTCTCTCCTATATCCGTTGGATGCTGAAGAAGTTTTAAAGATTATTTTATCTTCGAACCAAAACAAAGACTGTATTGCATGGGCACATGAAAGAAATGACATTCTTTCAGTTATAGGAGTGCTTAAAAATTGGGTATGAAACTACAAGATTGTGAGAGAAAAACAACAACTAGCATAAACCCTGACGGTGACCGGTCCCTATGGAAGCTAATCTAGTCTGCAAATCTCCCTCCTGAAAGTTTTTGGTTGGAAACTTGCAACAAATTCTCTTGAGGTTCGGGCTCATCGTTGTCAAAGGAAGATGGAAGTGATGCGAACATGCACACTTTGTGGTAGAGAGCCTGAAACGGATCATCATGTAGTGGTGGCATGCACGAAGGCTACAATACTAAGACAACTTCCAATGAATTCTTGGTCTCTTGCTCCTAAAAATTTCTTCACTTATACCGAGAATAATTGGGTACTTGTCCTGTCAGACCAATGCAATGCTGAAATGAGATCAAATATGATTTTACTCTTGTGGGGTGCTTGGCATATAAGAAGCAACTACATTTTTTGGTGATGGCAAATGTGGCATAGAGAAGTCTGCTATTTACATTCATTCGTACCTCGCCTCCTTTATGTAGGTCAAAGTACCAGGGTGTGGAGAAAGATTGTAAAGGAAAGAGGGTGATCCAACCTTTAGGTGATGGTATGCCAAAAAAAAGAAAGAACTTCATGGTGACTAGACGATGCCGGCATTTGGGTGGCAAAAATTGAACGTTGATGCTGGTTTCGGAATGGAAGACAACTTGGGCACGTGGGTTGCGGTATGAAGGGACCATGAAGGCAAAGTGCTTGTCTTAGCCTGAGGGATCATTGACCATTGTCCCAACGCTGAAATGGATGAAGGACTAGCATTCCTGGAAGGTGTTAAAGCCATCATTCCACTTGCAACTTCACAAGTTATTGTTGATGCGACAATGAAAATGTGGTTGATGAACTGAAGATGAAGGACATAAAAGATCTCAACTAGCCTTTGTTATGTCAAGATGCAAAGGAGGTATTAAAAATTCTCCAAGGTTATGTAGAAAAGGTTATCATGGATGGTAGTTATATGGCTCACAATATTGCTAGGTTTGGTAGAAGTGTGTGTTATGGGGGTGTGTTACTGGACTCGGTTCATCTTTGCATGTTGGAACGTGTTCAAAGAGATTCTAATGGTATTTGTAACCTTGACTCTGTTAACTAAGTAAATACACAACCCATTTAAAAATATGATGTCCCACGTGTCAACAAATCAAATAAACTGATGCGTGTATATCTCTTTGTCCTAAGTTTATATTTAAATTTTCATGCAAACACATAATTTATGTGGTCTGTGCAAAAAAAAAAATTGATCCTCTATAAATCGTCTGCATATAAAAGATATGAATGTGAAGAAAATGTTTTTTTTTATAGATTTACCCATTTGAGACATTCTGGTCGAGGAGTTCCGGTGGTATGTTGGCGATGCCGGTCTACACATAGGAACATCTGGCGCATCGACCGGTCGCCCTGCCGGTTTGCTTAGACGGTGTACCAACCAAGCCATCAAACCGCAGCAAACTGGCGTCGACGCTGATTGTTCCCATTGCGACCGAGCCGGGTGCCGGAGGTTGCCGGAAATACCACTGTATTGCGTTTCGGTAAAGGCCGGCACCACAGCCGGCGAGACCAGACCATGCCCCCCTTTTCCAAAAACCTCTCAAATGATGTTTTCTACTAAGAATTAACTCTCCTCACTTTTGTGATGGCTATATATGTGCTGGTAGGTTGTGTATAGGGCTTTGGTATCATCCCCATCAAGCTCATCGAGACCACCCCTCTTAATAGTGCGGTGATTACTATTGAATCAAACATGAATATAAAAGGAATAACAAACAACACTGGCACTTCTCTTCTTTATCCAATGGGGAGTCTCAAACCACCGTCCATCAACATTTGTGAACTCTAAAAGCAGTGTAAACATTTTTAGGTAACATCAGTCCATATTTTGGCTCCAGTGTCATCATCAACCAAAATAACGGTTAACCGTGTAATACTCTTACAATTACCTTGTTGGTTAGTTCATAAAAATAATATCATTACGTTGCACCATTTAATTATCTTTCAATCTTTGTTTTTTGGTTTCAATTGGCATATCCATAAATTTCAAAGAAAAAACCGCCAACAAGTGTGCATTTTTATTTTTTTGGAAGTTAAATATTTTCAAATTTTACCAAGTTGTTATATAAAAATACAAACATATGTGACATTATATTTCTATATTATTGAACTGCATGTCAAGATGAATCAAGTGATATTGATTTAGTGTCATAAATTATGCTACTTTTTAAGGGAGTCGATCAAACTTAATAAAGTTTGATTTAAGTTTTTTTTTTGAAACGGGGCAAAAGACTTGCCATTTTCATTAATAAAGAAGAAGTACAGAATTTGGCCAGTTTATTAGCGGAAAACCGGCCGAAAACCGAAACAAGTGCCCCGTCGACCGTCATGAGGCACGACCGCCGCAGGGACACAGAGCCACCCTGGCACCCACACAAGATACACAGGCCGCCGAAGCGAGAAGTCGTCGCGGTTGACCTTCAACGTCATCGTCATCATTCTTCAGCGACTCCGACTTCACCGAAGAACCAACCACCAAGACCTCGCCGAAGCGGCACCGTGAAGCTCAAGCCGGCCAACGCCAAACAAGCGACTCCTCGTGAAGCAACAGGCAACTCCGACTCTGATGACGAGCTCTGAAGAGGATAAGTGCAAGACCTGCGCCGAGGAAGATCATCGCCAGAGGGCCACCCCGCAGGTCATCGTACGCTGCACAAATGAAGACTCTCGACAAACCATAGCAGCTCCGACTCCACCGCAAGCGAAGCACAAGACGAAGAAACTAGGACGCTCGCCGAAGCCAAGGTCTTGACGCTACCAAACCATCGCTCAACACCGCCATCGTTGCCACACAAGCCACCACACGGACCTCACACATCGCCGGCCACCCGCCGCGATGCCGTACGAGTCCAGCCTCAGGAAAGCACGCTGGGGAACAAAGTCTTCAAGACGACGCCCCCAAGAGGGAAGCGACGTGGATCGACGCCGTCGTCCGGCCCTGCACAACACGGCCTAGGCTTTCGCCCGAAAACTATGCTCCGGGAGCGGAGGAGGTCGAAGGCTCCATGAAGGCCCCCAAGAGGATAGCGACATCCGCAGCCGCCGCGCCATCAGCTTTCGCTCGGAGCAGCCGAACCTCCGCACTCCCACGTTGCCGAACGGAGATGAGGGAGACCCACAACGCCGTCGGCCTGCGAACCACTGGCACAAGCACCTCCCACGCGGCGACGACGCCACACCACGTAGGACCACCAACCTCACCGCCGGCAGGAACCGACGGGCCAGATCGAACCGAGCCCGCCACGGTCAGATCTGGCACCTCGGGAAGCCGCCGCGACAAGCAACCAGCAGCAACCAGCCGACCACCACCCGCAGAGGAAGAAGCAGGGGAGAGGGGCCGCCACCCCGCCCACCCTCGCCGGACTGCAGCAGGAGCCGCCGCCGTCGCCGCCACATCCGGGAGGAGCCGGAGCTCCGCCCGCCGCGCGCCGCCGGACCACCGGGGTGCGAGGGGGGGCCGAGCTAGGCCGCTGCCACGCCGGCCGAGCCGCCGAGGCCGAGCTAGGCCGCCGCCACGCCGGCGAGCTGCCGAGGCCGAGCCTTCTCCCACCACCGCGGGCTCCCGCCGCAGACCGAGGCCGTCGCGCGCGAGAGGAACCCCGCCGCCGCCGTCCTCCAGCGCGGGCTTTGCCCGGTGGACTCCTCCGGCGGCGGAGGGAGGGAGCAGGGGTGGGAGGGCCGGCGGCGGCGCTCGCTAGGGTTCCCCCGAGCCGCCCAGGGAGGACGACGCGGGGGTCGGGGGATTGAAGTTTGATTTAAGTCATATCTAAATCGTACGTTTATTTGAGCACGAATACCGTAACAAAAAATACAAGGAAAGAAAAACAGAAACTAAAACTGACATTAATCATGAAGTACCAACCTAGTACATAAATACAATCCAACGAAGGGAGTAGCAAAGAAAAGCTTATATTTACAAAGAATATTGCACACTACTAACATACACTATCCTTATATATAAATCATAATAAAATTAATACAACCCAAGCATAAAAATATAATGAACATGTCATAAATAAATTGTTCTAATCTTTCTTCAGGATCCTGACACCCTTCCAGCGAGATTCCATGAAGCTGGAGTCATGGTTTTGGGCATACACTCCAAACTTGAAGTAGTGCGAGTCCCCGCCGCGGCCAGACACATGCAACTTCTCCTTGCCATCAATGAACACAGTGAGCCTGGACGCTTCGACGTCATGGACCACATTCAGTTTAAACCATCGGTCATAGATGTTATCCTCAACAACCTGTCTGTCATAGTACCGCAGTGCACCATTTATGACGTGCAGCATGAGCGTAGTTGCCGTCTCACCGCCTCCAAACACCTGCATGATAGACACCCCCGATGTGCCAGAGGGGACATAGCCGTAGCCCTCGAACTGCCACACGCCAGAGCTGTAGTCATACCCCTGTAGGTAGAAGAATACCATAAGTACCATATAAGTAAGATCACTAAATCTATTATGCAAATATATATTGATCCTAATGACTATGTGGGTAACTAACTTACTGTCATCCTAATCTCTGTTCTTGGGCTGGTGTGGCTTTGGCGGGTGTGGGGCTTGTCAGATGAGAGCACCCATAGCTTCCGCACAGTGCCGTCAAAGCTATATCGGGATCCACTCGACTCGTCGTACGGACGCTGCAGCTCAAAATTACTCTCATCGAGACTCACAGCTTTAAACCCATACGTTGGGTCGGTGGTTTTGGGCGTCCGTGTGCCCCTCGCTGCAACGGATGATGAACATGCTAACAAGACAAGCAGAGACACACAAATCCAAGACAGAGCTTGAGGAGCCATGTAGTGTACTTTATATGTGTGTGACTTCTGCTTTGCCTTCTTCAGTTTTCTACTTGTCTCTTGGTGTAGAGGCTTGTGATGAGATGCGGGACTCACGAGGTTCTGTAGGTTTATATAGTTCTCAGGGTCGGAGCTCACCATACTTGGAGAAAATGACAACTTTTCTTTTCCAAAATGGAGAATTGATAGCTTGATTAAATACTACTCTTGATGTTGACACACGTAAGACATGTTGAACAAATGTCTTGAATTGAACATGTATTAAGTGATCATTAGCTAGTTGAATGTTCCTTTTATTGTGCATACAAAGTGAGACTGAGTGAGTAGCTAGCCAGTTTTGATTTGATTTGTGTCCAGCCTGCATTTGCCTAAGTGAAGGAGGTTTTCTCTTTGTTTTGATGCTTCGCTTGGTCCTCCCTTTCAGCCTCGAAATCACCTTCCCAGCTGAATCTGCTCGGTAATGACAAAATGAGTACCTGACAATTGTATGGTCTGAAAACAATGTTCTTATGCCTAATCGGTTAGAGTGATTATTTCCTTATTCTTACGGATTTTTAAATATACAAGATCTCTGTTGTAATTTGCCTTTGTTTTCCTTCATGAATTTTCTTCCCACCGTATCTCGGCAGATTGGTTGGTTGAGCATAAGCGGTGATATCTTCGCTGTGATATTATGGGCCCGTTCTGAATGTTCTTAGCTGCGGCGCTAGAGGAAGCTCTGAAGCTAGACTCGGACGTCACGAGGAAAGGTTGTTCTCCGCATAATTGGCCGGTATGAAAAAAGGATGAGACTTGGACGAAGAAGGCACAAAAGATCATGACATTGGCTACGTGAAGAATTCAGTCATTTTCTCATTCACCCCGTGGACCAGACGACGGGCTACAGCTTACAGATCAGTATGTGCATACACCTCTTCCTTGCCAGCTAAACTGTTATCCCAAAGTAAGCTGCCGTGTACACGAGGGCACGCGGAAGATTAATCACCGTTAATTTGAATTACCGTCGGTAACACGAAAATAACAGCGGGCCGTCAGTGTTAATTGCCGCCTCTTCAAATGAACACTTTCAATGTAACAGTGCAGTGAAGCTATGATTTAACTGCGAGACGGGCGTCTGTGCCTGAGCCTTGATCCAGCATGCATGTAAATTTTATGGTTGAATTCGACTATCCTGAAATAACCAATAACTACACAAGAGATATATCATCGCTATATGTTAATTACCCATTTTCCGAAAGCCTCTAGAAATTTCTAATACAAGGACGACTCTAAGTTACTAATTCATGAACATTTTATTTCTGAGAATGTGTGGTGGCCGGTCAGATGTTTATTTTGGAGATAGCGAGCAGATTCAGCTGTATAGGTAATTACAAGGCTCAAATGGGACACGCAAACGCAAAGATGCATCCAGAAGAGAAAAACTACACTTAGTCTAATGCAAGCTGAAAATAAAATCTAGTCTAAACTGGCTAGCTACCCAGTCAATCCCTCTTCGTGTACACAAATTAACGACCACTTAATAGAAAAATCCAACGCATGTATCCAACGCATCATCTAAGTGTAAACATCAAGAATGCTATTTAATTAAGCCGTCAACTCTACGTTTCGGAGGAGAAACACTGTCAATTTCTCCAAGTATAGTGAGCTCCGGCCTAAGATCGAGCTATATAAACGACAGGGAAGCTGATTAGTCTCACATCTCATCTTGCGACGAGAGATAGCTGAAAAAAGCAAAGCAGAAGAAGCACCCATGGCTTCTCGTGCTCTGTCTTGGATTAGTGTGTCTCTGCTTGTCTCTGTGGCGTCATTCTCATGCGTTGCGGCGAGGAGCACACGGGCACCCAAAGTTGCCGACCCGACAGACGGGTTCACGGCACTGAACCTCGGCCAGGACAACTTTGAGTTGCAGAGACCGTATGACGAGGCAAGTGGTGCGCGGTACAGCTTTGACGGCACTGTGCGGAAGATGTGGGTGCTCTCTTCTGACAAGCCACATGCCCGCCAAAGCCACACAATGCCAAGAACAGAGATCAGGATCACTGTAAGTTAGTTACCAACATAATTACGTAACTTTTAGTTGTGCGCATTTTTGTTGTGTATTATCTTTTGTTTAAGTAAGCTGGATGTTGGTTTTATGTGTGTTTGTCCTACTTATGATAAGGCTAATTTCTTCCATATGTGTGGCATGTGTCATCCTTTTTGTTAGGCTATCATAAGTTTTAGCTTGTACTACCTCCACCTCAAGGCTTAAGACCTATATTTTTTTTAGAAAGTCAAACTATACTAAGTTTGACTAAGTTTTTATCAAAAATCATTAACATGAAATCAATATCATTAGATAGACAATGAAATATATTTTCATATGGTACCTACAAAATATCATATTTGTTCATAATTTTTCTAAAAGTTTGGTTAAACTTTACATCGTTTGAATTTCTGGAAAAATATAGATCTTAAGCCTTGGGATGGAGGTAGTAATAAACTATGGGGTATATGCATCTATGGATACATAGGCCGGAGGTAGCAAAACCTTTTAATTTATAAAATAAAGTCTTCTACATGCAGGGACATGACTATAGCTCAGGCATGTGACAGTTCGAGGGGTATGGCTACGTCCCCTCAGGCACATCAGGTGTCTGCATCATGCAGGTATTTGGAGCCAGTGAGGCGGGGGCGGCCAGCACACTCATGTTGCATGTATACGACGGCGCACTTCGTTACTACGATCGACAACTCGTTGAGGACAACATCTACAACCGGTGGTTTAAACTGAATGTAGTCCATGATGTAGATGGATCCGTGCTCACTGTGTACATAGATGGCCAGGAGAAGCTGCATGTGCGTGGCCGCGGAGGCCATTCACATTACTTCAAGTTCGGCGTCTATGCGCAGCACCATGACTCTAACCGCATGGAGTCTCACTGGAAGAACGTGACGATCTTTAAGAAAAACTAGAATTAGCTATGTTGATATATATGTAGGTTATCAGAGTGACTATCTTGTTTATTATGTTTGTTTTCTTTATTTATGATTTTATTTTTATTTTCACTTTTGGGGGGATATTTGCTCGGATGATGATGATTGCTCGTATGTTATCAGAGTGAAGATATCACTTTTGCTTTTTTCAGCTGTCTCTCAACGCAAGATGAGATGAGACTAATCAGGTTCCTGTCGTTTATATAGCTCGATCTTAGGCTGGAGCTCACTATACTTGGAAATTGACGGTGTTTCTTCTCCAAAACGCAAAGCTAACAACTTAATTAAATAGCATTCTTGATGTTTACACTTAGACGATACCTGGATACATGCGTTGGATTTTTCTATTAAGTGGTCATTAATTTGTGTACACGAAGGGATTGACTGGGTAGCTAGCTACCCAGTTTAGACTAGATTTGGTTTTCAGCTTGCATTAGACTAAGTTTAGTTTTTTTCTCTTCTGGATGCATCGCTGTGTGTCCCATTTGAGCCTTGTATTACCTATACAGCTGAATCTGCTCACTGTGTCCAAAATGAACATCTGACCACCACACGTTCTCAGAAATAAAATGTTCATGGATTAGTAACTTAGAGTCGTCATTACATTAGAAATTTCTAGAGGCTTTTAGGAAATGGATAATTATTTATTAAACAAATCTTCTACTCCCTCCGTCTCAGATTAACAGGCACGCACGTAGTTTAAGAAATTTCTGTGACCATTATTTTAGTCAATAAAATATGAAATATATGACACACAAAAATTATATCATTGGAAAGCTTTTTTTGCATACGAATCTAACGATACATATTTTGTAGACATAAAAGTTATATTTTGTTGACCAAATCATTAGTCAAAGTTTATCTTGAATTGTGTGCGTGCCTGTTAAACCGAAACGGAGGTAGTATTATATACTAAAAGCAAAATATGGATATCTATGCAGATGCCTAAAATAGAGACATCATGATGATCACATCGTCCTAATTATTTTGATAGTTAGATCTAAAAATTATGGCTAGGATTTAATGAGAAATTAAAGGTCATGCTAAGTTACGCACAATAATGGTCGTGTATAGAAGGTCACAATTGTCACGTAAAAATAACTAGGGAAGTTAAACGATGAAGATAGTGATCTAATATTTCCTCCCGTTAGGAAACATAGGCCCGCCATCTCCAAACAAAAAGCCCAACTTGGATACAATAAACTACGGCGAGCATTAACGAATCAAGCATTGATGCATAGAAAACGAATAAAAAGAAGCTAAATCTATACCAGCTGGCTACATACTTGCAAATATTGACCCAAAGGTAGCATGCATACACCAACCAAAACACAGTAGATAGAACGGTCACGATACCAAGATAAAAAAATATCCTATATTGCTTAAAGTCTAATGGAAAAATTCAGCGAATGAGGAAACAATCAATTCATATTTAAGTTGATTCAAAAAAGTCATAGACATGAATATCGAGCTCAGAAAATATAGCGAGTAACTGTTTCCTAATCGACTTAAAAAAAATATTTTTGTCGCTCTATTAGATTTACGGTCCAACTGTGTAACCTCCACAAACACAATGTTGCTGTGTGGTGCCCGTGAGTCCAATATAAAAAAATACCAAAATGAGTTTAAAAAATAGCTCGACCCGACCCCTGCGAGACATATAAAAATTTAGCAAATCGCTTGTATTATTAAAGTATAGAGACGAGAAGTTCTATTGAAAATAGTGCAAATGCACCACACAAATGTAAAGGAGCTTACAAAACAAAACGCAGCGGCACCAAACATAGGTGTAACAATTTAGCAAATCTGTTTTCATTATATAAAATTCAATGGGGAGCTTAAATTATAAAATTCAACCCATATTGCTTAAAGTATAATGAAAAGGGGGGAAAGAGGGAAACAAGTTATCCCATTAACCGTTGATTAATATTTAAGTTGATGTCACAAACCATGGACATGCATATCGAGCTCCAAAGAAATAGCGAGTGACTGTTTCCTAATCGACTTAAAAAAGTATTTCTATGTCGCTGTATTAGATTTATGGGTCAACTATGTCAAGCTCCACAAACACAATGTTCCACGTGGTGCCCGTGAGACCAACATAAAAAATTCCGATATGAGTTAAAAAAAAATAGCTCGTCCGACACCTGTGAGACATCAGTGCAAATATGGGTTTAAAAAATAGCTCAAAAACATAAAGGAGCTGATAAAGGATGAGAAGGTCTAGTGCAAATCGTGCAACTGTACCAAGCACACAAACATAAAGGAGCTCAAAAACAAAATGCAGCAGAACCAGACATAATGGAAAAAGGGGAATAGGTTATCCCATTAACCGCTGATTAATATTTAAGTTGATGTCACAAACCATGGACGCCGAGGTCAAAAAAACTCCAGCGAACGACTATTTCGTAATCAACTTAGAAAGGTTCACATGCTTTGCTCGGTTGAATAGTAGGTTAATTGGCCGTTCAGCCGTGTCACCCGGTTTTAATAGATAACATTTGGCATATGGAAGAGGATCGCAAGAGAAAAATATGAAATTAGTATGGAATTATATGTTTTCTTGAGTATAGTATCCTGATCTGTCATCCAGTGTTACTCACCGATGCCTTCACAAAAACTAATAGACTTAACTCAAAGTTTCTAGCAAAGTCATATCGTGTTTCCTCAAAGCAAATATGCTATCTATTGTATTTTCTCAATTTAAAGGATATATAAATCTCAATGCGATGGCAAAATAATCTGACAAACAGCAAATAACCATAACCCTTGAAGATATTTAAGCAATCAGAAGAAATAGTTCATGTCAAATAGAAAAATAATCATTTTACTTCTTGCTAGAAATTACTATTAAAATAAAAAAAGGGCACCAGCAAAAACTGTTCGGTGAAAATTATTATAAGCAACAAATATTGTACATCTACAGAAGATAATAAATAAAATTCATCTACGATCATGTAAGAACTATCGTGAACACTAACTCAAATTTTCCATTCAATGGACCGATGTAATGTCGTGTAGAAAGGACACACATGGTCTGAATTATGGTATGTTTGTAAGTAAAATAATCATCATGTTCTCTCTAAATCAACTAAGATTAGAAAAGAAAATCTGACACGAATACCAGTAATCCGTTACAGTGAGATGATTACAATGTTCCCTTTTTGAGAAATAAACATTACAATGTTCCACTCAAATGTTGAACTTATTCGTATAGCATTTACAATGATTGCAGGTTTCTATTATTCTAGATCTCGTACAGAGAACTAGGCCACTTTTGGCATAGAAAAGGTGATGCCCTCATATTTGCAGGGCCACTATGCTAGTTATAGGCAAAAAAAAAATGAAGAATTGAGAGGAGTCGTTTGTCATATAGCCATGATATCTCTCTTATAGTTATTTCAGGATAGTCGAGTTCAACCATAAAATTTTCAGGCATGCATTGAAAAATTAAATTTTCAGGCATGAAGACTCAGGCACAGACGCCCGGCTCGCAGTGAAAAACTAAATTATTGGAAGACTCAGGCACAGACGCCCGGTTGACTGCACTGTTATATCGGAAGTGTTCAATTGGAGAGGCGGCAATTAAGATTGACGGCACGCTGCTATTTTCGTGTTACCGACGGTAATTCAAATTAACGGTGATTAATCTTCCGCGTGCCCTCGTGTACACGGCAGCTTAATTTGGGAGAACATTTTAGCTGGCAAGGAAGAGATACATGCACATACTGATCTGTAGCCCGTCGTATGGTCCACGGCGTGAATGAGAAAAATGATTGAATTCTTCACCTAGCCGTGGATATTGTGTCATGATCTTGTGCCTTCTTCCAAGTCTCATCCTGATTTCAGACAGGCCAATGCCTTGGACAACCTTTCCTCCTGACGTCCGAGTCAGACCGCTCTAGCGCCGCAGGGAAGAACATTCAGACCACGCCCATAATATCACAGCGAAGATATCACTGCTTATGCTCGATCAACCAATCTGCCGAGATGGGGCAGGAAAGAAAATTTATTAAGGGAAACAAAGGCATTACAACAGACATCTTGCATATTTAAAAATCCTTAAAAATAAGGAAATTATCACTGTAACTGACTAGGCCATAGAACATTGCTTTCAGACCATACAATTGTCAGGTGTTCATTTTGTCAATAGCGAGCAGATTCAGCTGGGAAGGTAATTTCGAGGCTGAAAGGGAGGACCAAGCGAAGCAGCCAAAACAAAGAGAAAACTTCCCTCACTTAGGCAAATGCAGGCTGAAAACAAATCAAATCAAAACTGGCTAGCTACTCAGTCAGCCTCACCTTGTACACAAAATAAAATGAACACTCAACTAGCTAATGATCACTTAATGCACGTTCAATTCAACACACTTGTACAACAGTTCTTCCGTGTGTCAACATCAAGAGTACTATTTAATTAAGCTGTCATTTTCTCCAAGCGTAGTGAGGTCCGGCCCCAGGAACTATATAAGCCCATAGACCTCGTTAGTCCCGCATCTCATTACAAGCCTCTACATCGAGAGACAAGTAGACAACTCAAGGAGGCAAAGCTGCACAAGTCACACACATATAAAGTACACATGGCTCCTCACGCTTTGTCTTGGATTTGTGTGTCTTTCCTTGTCTTGTTGGCATGTTCATCATGCCTTGCAGCGAGGGGAGCACGGGCGCCAAAAACCGCCGACCCGACAGATGGGTTTAAAGCAGTGAGTCTCGATGAGAGTAATTTTGAGCTTCAGCGTCCATACGATGAGACGAGTGGATCACGGTATAGCTTTGACGGCACCGTACGGAAACTATGGGTGCTCTCCTCCGACAAGCCTCACACCCGCCAAAGCCACACCAGCCCAAGAACAGAGATCAGGATGACAGTAAGTTAGCTACGCACATAATTAGTAGTATTGTTATATATTTGCATATAAAATTGTGTGATTTCACTTATATGGTGCTTGTGTGTTATTCTTCTACCTGTAGGGCTACGACTACAACACGGGTGTGTGGCAGTTCGAGGGCTATGGCTACGTCCCCTCAGGCACATCAGGTGTATCCATCATGCAGGTGTTTGGAGGAGGTGAGACGGCAACCACGCTCATGCTACACGTCATAGACGGTGCACTGCATTACTATGACAGGCAGATTGTCGAGGATAACATCTACAACCGCTGGTTTAAGCTGAATGTGGTCCATGACGTTGAAGCGTCTATGCTCACCGTTTTCATTGATGGCAAGGAGAAGCTGCATGTGTCTGGCCGCGGTGGCGAGTCGCACTACTTCAAGTTTGGAGTGTATGCCCAGAACCACGACTCCAGCTTCATGGAATCCCGCTGGAAGGGTGTCAGGATCCTCAAGAAAGATTAGAATAATTAATTGATGTACATATGTATGTTACTGGAGTGACTATGTTTGTATACTTGGATTGTATTATTCTTTATTACGATGTACATATAAGGACAATATTTGTATCTATGTAAGTATTGTGCAGTATTCTTTGTAATGTGAGCTTCTTCATTACTATTGAAGTAGAGTTTTCTTTAGATGATGTTGAAGTAGTGTTTGTAGAATCTAGCATCAGACTTGTAACCACTTACATGAAAATGTAACCACACTTAGTATCCCCTCCAACAGAGTTGGTGTTTTTGCGAAATTTCTTGTCTCACATATACAAAGGAACAATGCGCATACGTACAATGGAAACCACATCTATGCTAATTAATTTCAGTTTTAGTTTCCCACTATTATTTTATTTTTCCTTGAACTTTAATGTTACGGTCTATGCAATAAAAAGAATTGGCATGTAAAAACATTCACTAAAACTTGCTGACGTGACAACTGAAATCGAAGAACGGAGATATACCACGTCCACAATTACAGGGCCCATATGTATCCCTGATCGTCAAATTGATCAACATGATACAAATTATACAACATAAAATTATATTATTAGAAAGTAGAACATCTAAACTTTCATATGATATATGTTTTGTAATATATACCTTGTATTACGTTGGTCAAATTTACGATCTAGAAATGCATACAGGGTCTACAAACCGGAACTGGGGAAGTAACTAAATTGTGCAATTTAATGGTATTTGCTTTTGTGAACTACCTGACAAGTTGATGGTGGGAGATCATTTCTTTTATCAAAAATATTTTTATGACTAAATATGTAATTTTAAAGATTTCTATGTATAGAGAGAAATAGTGAGAACAAAAGTGGTTTCGCCGTGACGCCATCAAACATCCGTCAACACAGACATCCACAAAATAACAAACCAAGTTAAACAATATCTCCATGCAAATAATTATTATATGTATAATTGATGAGTATTAATTATGCTATTGTTATTTATGTCTAAATAAGTTGTAAAGTTCTTCAGATTTGTCGCTATGGCTGATTTTTATCACTGTGTTATCACGTGTTACAATGATGAGTTGATATAATTCTTGTAATTCTGTGTTAAGCCCTCATAATAGCCTGAATGTTACCTTTTTGTTTGTCCAATTACCCCTACAATATTAAGAAAAAACATGAGGTTTCATAGCCATTTTTTAATTCCAAATATTTATAAATAATATTTTGATGTGTCAAAAACTTATGTATTAATCAATATTGCAAAATATTTTCATGATATAAAAAAGCATATATTTTATAATTATACATTAGTTATCCAAGCTATGTTGTGATGACCATGTAAATGTCCAAGACATCATCTATTTGAAGGTTTTTTTACAGGTCCTTTTGGTTGATTGTAAGGACTACAAAACATATCATGTTTCTTATTTGTTTCGTTATTGTACTTTTGTTGAATGAGATTATATCTTTAGTTAGTAGCCTCATAGTAGTGAGAGTGGTGCTTTGGCACATGGGAGCATATGATCATTTTGTATTGAAATGCATGTTACACACATTTTGAAATTTTAAAAAAATTGAAATGAAAAATTTTCACATACATATTCACGTGCTACGCGCTCATAAATTCGTTTCATGAAAAGTTGATTTTCCTGTGGCGTGTGTAAATAGGACAAAATTCAATGCAAAAAAATAATTTTTTTAGAAGATAAATTTTCACCCAGCCTCTGCATCGATTGATGCATGCAGCTTTTATTTTATTATTGAAGTAGCGAACTTAGTTTTACAAAAGATTACATTATGGGTCGCACAGGGTCGATACATGTATCAACCATCTAAACAAAGAGTATGACAAGAGATGCATAGGCACTAATATGCTAGGCGGAAATGAAAATGTCAGCTGCACTGGCAGTATATATCCCGCGCAACCCTCTATAGCCGGTTGCACCCAGTATCCAAATCCACTCGTTTCTCTATTGGCTGTAGGTAGGACCACATATGGATCCAATGGGTAGCCATGGGAATAACCTGCATAAAAGATGAAGATTTTGCATTGTTAAAGATATAGTCATTACACACATTCCAAATGGCCCATAATAAAGCACAAACGCCTACATGTATTTGTACTTTATCATTCTTATTAACATCCTTAAGCCAATTTCCAAACAGATTATTGATACTAGTTGGGGATGTAATATTAAAAGCCATAAACACAATATGCCAAACTATTTTGGCCAGAGGACACATGATGAATAAATGTTGAATGGTCTCCTCATGATCACAGAAACAACATTTTTTATTGCCATGCCAATTACGTTTTACGAGATTATCTTTCGTAAGAATTACTTTCTTGAACAAAAACCACATAAAAATTCTGATTTTTAGTGGTACTTTCATCTTCCAAATATACTTCCTTAAAAAAGTGGTATGGCCATTCATGTGGTCTAAATACAAAGATTTGACAGTAAAAGTTCCAGATGGCGTTAAGCCCCATACAAAGACATCTGGTATAGTAGAGAGATTAATCTCCATTAACCGAGATATTAAGTGAATCCATCTTGTTTCTCTATACCCGGTCAAATTTCTCCTAAAAGTGATGTTTAGTGGCGTTTGAGACATAACATTAGCAACAAAAACTTGTTTTTGATTTACTATGTTATAAAGCGAAGGATATTGGCGAGAAAGAGGAGAATTACCCGGCCATGTATCTTCCCAAAACCGGGTGTCCTCACCATTCCCTACCCGAAAAGAACCTCGTTCAAAAAAGATCATCTTTTATTTTCATAAGGTCCTTCCAAAAGGGGGAGTCAGCGGCCTTTGCCTTGACTTGAGACAAAGATTTTACGTGAAGGTATTTATTATGAATTAGTTCCTGCCACATACCTTGTTCAGTCAAGAGTTTAAAGAGCCATTTGCTCAATAAACACTTGTTTTTAATATCGAGAACCTCTACCCCAACCCCCCCCACCCCCCCGATCCTTTGGCCTACAAATGATACTCCATCTAGTAAGTATGTACTTCTTCTTATGGCCATCGCTTTGCCAAAAAAATCTTGACCTAAAGAAATCCAATCTTTTCCGTACCCCTTTGGGTATTTCAAAGAAGGGGAGCATGAACATCGGTAAACTTGTTAATACCGAGTTAACGAGGACTCCATTTCGAAAAAAGAAGATAAATTTTCTGTTTTTTTGCATAGACCACACAAAAATATTGGTTCATCACGTAACTTATCGAACACACATATATTGTGGAGATGTACATATAGAATTTTTTGTCAAAAGTTTTCAACATTTCAAATATAATTTTTTGGTACAGGAAATATATGCACCCAGGAGCCGAATTAAATTTTCGCATAGTACTAGTTTAGATTGCTTAGTCGCTGGGAGAAACAAGACTAGTATGGTCGGTTATAAACATCCACAAGAATTTGAGATATAGTTTTTTATTAACCTCATTCAACTATTCCCGAAATTATTAATTATCTTTGAAAGTGCATGTATCTCTCTTAAGTGGGTTTTGGTATTTATGACAACGGTTGTGTTGAACTAATTATTTGTCTAAGAATTGTAGGTTCTAATTGCTGATAATATTTGTCGAAATATGGCCAAAAAGATTGAAGAGCTCCATCAGTGTCCTATTTTTTTTCTTAATGTTCTATCGATGAATCATTTTATTGGAGAAGAATTTGGGATTTATCATATTTATTCAAACATATAGCAGCTGGGCTATTTATTTTCTGTCAATGAATCATCAAATAAAAAAAGAATAGAATAAAGAGATGAGCAAAGAAGAAATCACGCGGGATGCCTTGCTTGTGTGCCTCCTATGCTGGCTGGTGGTACCACCTGGAGCTCGCCGGTACCACCGCCAGGCGCTGGCCGGTGGCGCCGCAAGTGATGCCCTGATGCGCGTAGATGTACACGTCCGTTGGGAACCCCAAGAGGAAGGTATGATGCGCACAGCAGCAAGTTTCCCTCAGTATGAAACCAAGGTTATCGAACCAGTAGGAGCTGATACGTCTCCAACGTATCTATAATTTCTGATGTTCCATGCTTGTTTTATGACAATATCTACATATTTTGTTCACACTTTATATCGTTTTGATGCATTTTCCGGAACTAACCTATTGACGAGATGCCGAAGTGCCAGTTCCTGTTTTCTGTTGTTTTTTGTTTCAGAAATCCTAGTAAGGAAATATTCTCGGAATTGGACGAAATCAACGCCCAAGATCTTATTTTTCCCGGGAGCTTCCAGAACATCAAAGAAGAGTCGGAGACGAGCCAGGGGCCCACACGCCAGGGCGGCGCGGCCTAGGGCCTGGGCGCGCCCCCTATGGTCTGGTGGCCCCAGGTCCCCTCCGAGGCTGCCCTTCCGCCTATATAAAGCCCCTGACCTAAATCTTCGAGACGAAAAAGCCACGGTACGAGAAACCTTCCAGAGCCGCCGCCATCGCGAAGCCAAGATCTGGGGGACAGGAATCTCTGTTCCGGCACGCCGCCGGGACGGGGAAGTGCCCCCGGAAGGCTTCTCCATCGACACCACCGCCGTCTTCATCACCGCTGCTGTCTCCCATGAGGAGGGAGTAGTTCTCCCTCGAGGCTAAGGGGCTGTACCGGTAGCTATGTGGTTAATCTCTCTCTCTCTGTACTCCAATACAATGATCTCATGAATTGCTTTGCATAATTGAGATCCATATGATGAGCTTTGTATCGCTACTAGTCTATGTGCTACTCATGTGATGTTATTAAAGTAGTCTATTCCTCGTGCATGGTGTAAAGGTGCCAGTGTGTGCACCGTGTGGTTCTTGTCGTAGGCTATGATCATGATTTCTTGTAGGTTGTGGAGTTAATTATTACTATGATAGTATTGATGTGATCTATTCCTCCTTTCATAGTGTAATGTGGACAGTGTGTATGCTATGTTAGTTCTCGGTTTATTTTGCAAAGATCTATTATGCTCTAAGGTTACTTAAATATGAATGCCGAATGTTGTGGCGCTTGTTAACTCCGGCTTGAGGGAGCTCTTGTAGCCCTACACAACGAATGGTGTTTGTCATCCAACAAAAGAGTGTATGTAGCACAAACGAGAGAAGTTATTATTTATTATGCGATCAATGTTGAGGGTGTCCACTAGTGAAAGTATGATCCCTAGGCCTTGTTTCCAATACTGCAAACACCGTTTACTTACTGTTCTACTGCATGTTTACTTGCTGCCATATTTTATTCAGATTACTATTACCACTCATATACATCCATACTACTTGTATTTCACTATCTCTTCGCCGAACTAGTGCACCTATACATCTGACAAGTGTATTAGGTGTGTTGGGGACACAAGAGACTTCTTGTATCGTGATTGCAAGGTTGCTTGAGAGGGATATCTTTGACCTCTTCCTCCCTGAGTTCGATAAACCTTGGGTGATCCACTTAAGGGAAAACTTGCTGCTGTTCTACAAACCTCTGCTCTTGGAGGCCCAACATTGTCTACAGGAAAAGAAGCGTGAGTAGACATCAAGATATTTTCTGGCGCCGTTGCCGGGGAGGTAAGGTAAAAGGTATTCACATCCTCCGACTACTAAGCTATTTCCTAGCACTGTTGCTGGTGTGTGAGTGCTCGAAGCTATTTCCTTTAGATCCTGCAATTGCATCTTTTGGTTTCTTGTTTACACTAGTTAGGCATAATGGAAAGCAACAGTGAGCTTCTTATTCTATTTCCTGAGTTAAGACATGGATTGTTTGCTGCGAAAATTAAAAAACCTATGGAATCTTATTTGCATGCTAGTAGCAATGATATTAGTATGAACGCTTTGAACACCATTGTTGCTAATGATATGGAAAATTCTAAGCTTGGGGAAGCTGGTTTTGATGAGCATGATATTTTTAGTCCCCCAAGCATTGAGGAGAAAATTTTCTTTGATGATACTTTGCCTCCTATTTATGATGATTATAATGATAGTGGTCTTTTGGTGCCGCCTACTATGGAGAGTAAATTTTATTATGATTATACTATGCCTCCTACACTTGATGAGAATAATAATGATAGCTACTTTGTTGAATTTGCTCCCACTACAACTAATAAAATTGATTATGCTTATGTGGAGAGTAATAATTTTATGCATGTGGCTCATGAAAAGAATGTTTTATGTGATAGTTATATTGTTGAGTTTGTTCATGATGATACTGAAAGTTATTATGAGAGAGGGAAACATGGTTATATGCATCTTAATAATATTAAATTTCCCCTCTTTATGTTGAGAATCTTGAAATTGCGCTTGTGTTGCCTTCCTATGCTTGTCACTTTGTTCTTCATGAATTTATTTGTGTACAAGATTCCTTTTCATAGGAAGTGGGTTAGGCTTAAATGGTTTTGAATTTGCTTCTTGATGTTCTCTTTTGCTTCAACTCTTCTTTCTTTCGAGAGCATCATTAAAATTGTTGAGCCCATCTTAATGGCTATAAAGAAAGCATTTCTTGGGAGATAACCCATGTCTTTATTTTACTACAGCACTTTTGTTTTATTGCTGAGTCTTGGAAGTTGTTTACTACTGTAGCAACCACTACTTATCATGTTTTTGTGCCAAGTAAAGTCTCTATGTTAAAGTTGATGCTAGATTTGGATTGCTGCGCAGAAACAGAATTGCTGTCTGTCACGAATTCGCGCAGATCTCTCTGTAAAAAAATCGAACAAATCTGCAAATTTACGTGCTTGATCCTCAGATATGTACGCAACTTTCATTAGTTTTGAGTTTTTCCATCTGAGCAAGTTAAGTGCCTCTGTAAAATTCGTCTTTACGGACTGTTCTGTTTTGACAGATTCTGCCTTTTATTTCGCATTGCCGCTTTTGCTATGTTGAATGGGTTTCTTTGTTCCATTAACTTTCAGAAGCTTTGTGCAATGTCCAGAAGTGTTAAGAATGATTGTGTCACCTCTGAACATGTGAATTTTTATTATGCACTAACCCTCTAATGAGTTTGCTTGAAGTTTGGTGTGGAGGAAGTTTTCAAGGGTCAAGAGAAGAGGATGATATACTATGATCAAGAAGAGTGAAAGGTCTAAGCTTGGGGATGCCCTGGTGGTTCATCCCTGCATATTTCAAGAAGACTCAAGCATCTAAGCTTGAGGATGCCCAAGGCATCCCCTTCTTCATCGACAACTTATCAGGTCACTTCTAGTGAAACTATATTTTTATTCCATCACATCTTATTTACTTTCCTTGGAGCGTCTGTGTGCTTTTATTTTCGTTTTGTTATTTTCATTCTCTGAATAAGTTCATCCTTGTGTGGGAGAGAGACACGCTCCGCTTTTTCATATGAACACTAGTGTTTTTCATTCTTACTTTTAATGTTCAAGGGCGAAAGTTGATCGCTTCACTTGTTGCTATTTGGTTGGAATTAGAAAATGCTTCATATTTTCTTGAATAATTTGATACTTGGCAATTGTTTTGAGCTCTCATAAATCATGTTTAAGCTCTTGCATCATGTAGTTAAATCTAGTAGTGGAGAACTACTGTAGAGCTTGTTGAAATTTGGTTTGCATGATTGGTCTCTCTAAGGTCTAGATATTTTCTGGTAAAAGTGTTTGAGCAACAAGGAAGACAGTGTAGAGTCTTATAATGCTTGCAATATGTTCTTATGTAAGTTTTGCTGTACCGGTTCATACTTGTGTTTGCTTCAAACAACCGTGCTAGCCAAAGCCTTGTACTGAGAGGAATTACTTCTCGTGCATCCAAAACCTTGAGCCAAAACCTATGCCATTTGTGTGCACTATATCTACCTACTATGTGGTATTTCCTGCCATTCCAAGTAAATACTTCATGTGCTACCTTTAAACAATTCAAAAGCTATTATCTCTTATTTGTGTTAATGTTTTATAGCTCATGAGGAAGTATGTGGTGTTTTATCTTTCGATCTTGTCATTTACTTCGACGGACTTTCACAATGGACTAGTGGCTCATCCGCTTATCCAATAATTTTGCAAAAAGAGCTGGCAATGGGGTTCCCAGCCCCAATTAATTAACTTGCATTAATAATTCTCTTCACATGTTTTGCTCTGATCTATCAGTAAGCAACTTAAATTTGCAAACAGACACTCTTCCATGGTATGTGAATGTTGGAAGGCACCCGAGGATTCGGTTAGCCATGGCTTGTGTAAGCAAAGGTTGGGGGAGTGTCATCTAATAAATAAAACTAAAGTACATGTGTAAACAAAAGAGAAGAGGGATGATCTACCTTGCTGGTAGAGATAACGTCCTTCATGGGAGCCGCTCTTGAAAGTCTGGTTGATAAGGTAGTTAGAGTACCCATTACTATTCGTTGACAACAAAAAACACTTCTCAAAATTTTACTTTTATGTTCTCTATATGATTTTAAAACTTGAAAAGCTCTAGCGCATGATTTAATCCCTGCTTCCCTCTGCGAGAAGGGCCTTTCTTTTACTTTATGTTGAGTCAGTTTACCTACTTCCTTCCATCTTAGAAGCAAACACTTGTGTCAACTGTGCATTGATTCTTACATACTTGCTTATTTGCATTCATCATATTACTCTATGTTGACAATTATCCATGAGATATGCATGTTGAAAGTTGAAAGCAACTGCTGAAACTTGTATCTTCCTTTGTGTTGCTTCGATACCTTTACTTTGAATTTATTGCTTTATGGGTTAACTCTTATGCAAGACTTTTTTATGCTTGTCTTGAAAGTACTATTCATGAAAAGTTTTGCTATATGTTATCTACTTGTTAGCAAACTATAGATCATTGCTTTGAATCACTCCATTCATGTCATATGCTTTACAATAATGTTGATCAAGATTATGATGGTAGCATGTCACTTCAGAAATTATTGTTGTTATCGTTTACCTACTCGAGGGCGAGTAGGAACTAAGCTTGGGGATGCTGATACGTCTCCAACGTATCTATAATTTCTGATGTTCCATGCTTGTTTTATGGCAATACCTACATGTTTTGTTCACACTTTATATCGTTTTGATGCATTTTCCGGAACTAACCTATTGACGAGATGCCGAAGTGCCAGTTCCTGTTTTCTGCTGTTTTTGGTTTTAGAAATCCTAGTAAGTAAATATTCTCAGAATTGGACGAAATCAACGCCCAAGATTTTATTTTTCCTGGGAGCTTCTAGAACATCAATGAAGAGTCGGAGACGAGCCAGGGGGGCCCACATGCCAGGGCGGCGCGGCCTAGGGCCTGGGCGCGCCCCCCTATGGTCTGGTGGCCCCAGGTCCCCTCCGAGGCTGCCCTTCCGCCTATATAAAGCCCCTGACCTAAATCTTCGAGACGAAAAAGCCACGGTACGAGAAACCTTCCAGAGCGGCCGCCATCGCGAAGCCAAGATCTGGGGGACAAGAATCTCTGTTCCGGCACGCCGCCGGGACGGGGAAGTGCCCCCGGAAGGCTTCTCCATCGACACCATCGCCATCTTCATCAACGCTGCTGTCTCTCATGAGGAGGGAGTAGTTCTCCCTCGAGGCTAAGGGGCTGTACCGGTAGCTATGTGGTTAATCTCTCTCTCTGTACTCCAATACAATGATCTCATGAATTGCTTTGCATAATTGAGATCCATATGATGAGCTTTGTATCGCTACTAGTCTATGTGCTACTCATGTGATGTTATTAAAGTAGTCTATTCCTCCTGCATGGTGTAAAGGTGCCAGTGTGTGCACCGTGTGGTTCTTGTCGTAGGCTATGATCATGATCTCTTGTAGGTTGTGGAGTTAATTATTACTATGATAGTATTCATGTGATCTATTCCTCCTTTCATAGTGTAATGTGGACAGTGTGTATGCTATGTTAGTTCTCGGTTTATTTTGCAAAGATCTATTATGCTCTAAGGTTACTTAAATATGAATGCCGAATGTTGTGGCGCTTGTTAACTCCGGCTTGAGGGAGCTCTTGTAGCCCTACACAACGAATGGTGTTTGTCATCCAACAAAAGAGTGTATGTAGCACAAACGAGAGAAGTTATTATTTATTATGCGATCAATGTTGAGAGTGTCCACTAGTGAAAGTATGATCCCTAGGCCTTGTTTCCAAAACTGCAAACACCGTTTACTTACTGTTCTACTGCATGTTTACTTGCTGCCATATTTTATTCAGACTACTATTACCACTCATATACATCCATACTACTTGTATTTCACTATCTCTTTGCCGAACTAGTGCACCTATACATCTGACAAGTGTATTAGGTGTGTTGGGGACACAAGAGACTTCTTGTATCGTGATTGCAGGGTTGCTTGAGAGGGATATCTTTGACCTCTTCCTCCCTGAGTTCGATAAACCTTGCCAAGAAGCACGTGAAGGTTGTTGGTGGAGGAATGTAGTGCGGCGCAACACCAGTGAAACCGGCGCCAACGTGGAACCTGCACAACACAATCAAGATACTTTGCCCCAACGTAACAGTGAGGTTGTCAATCTCACCGGCTTGCTGAAAACAAAGGATTAAGCGTATCGAGTGGAAGATGGTGTTTGTTTACAAAGAACAGTAAAAACAATGATTGCAGTAGAATGTATTCAAATGTAAAAGAATGGACCGGGGTCCACAGTTCACTAGTGGTGTCTCTCCAATAAGATAACTAACATGCTGGGTGAACAAATTACAGGTGGGCAATTGACAAATAAAATTCAATACATATCAATGATGATTACTATGTGATTTAATCAGGGCATTACGACAAAGTACATAGACCGCTATCCAGCATGCATCTATGCCTAAATAGTCCACCTTCGGGTTAGTATCCGCACCCCCTCCAGTATTAAGTTGCAAACAACAGATAATTGCATTAAGTATGGTGCGTAATGTAATCAACACAAATATCCTTAGACAAAGCATTGATGTTTTATCCCTAGTAGCAACAGCACATCCACAACCTTAGAACCTACTCGTCACGATCCCAGATTCAATGGAGGCATGAACCCACTATCGAGCATAATTACTCCCTCTTGGAGTTACAAGTATCAACTTGGCCGAGCCTCTACTAGCAACGGAGAGCATGCAAGAACATAAACAACACATATATGATAGATTGATAATCAACTTAACATAGTATTCTATATTCATCGGATCCCACCAAACACAACATGTAGCATTACAAATAGATGATCTTGATCATGTTAGGCAGCTCACAAGATCTAAACAATGATAGCACATGCGGAGAAGACAACCAACTAGCTACTGCTATGGACCCATAGTCCAAGGATGAACTACTCACGCATCAATCCGGAGGCGGGCATGATGATGTAGAGCCCCTCCGGTGATGATTCCCCTCTCCGGCAGGGTGCCGGAGGCGATCTCCTGAATCCCCCGAGATGGGATTGGCGGCGGCGTCTTTGGAAGGTTTTCCCTATCGTGGCTCTCGGTACAGGGGTATTCGCGATGAAGGCTTTAAGTAGGCGGAAGGGTAGGCCAGGAGGCGGCGCGAGGGCCCCACACCATAGGGCGGCGCGGGCCCACCCTGGCCGCGCGGCCCTGTGGTGTGGGCGCCTCGTCGCCCCACTTCGTTATCCCTCCGGTCTTCTGGAAGCTTCGTGTAAAAATAGGACCCCGTTGATTTCGTCCAATTCCGAGAATATTTCATTACTAGGATTTCTGAAACCAAAAACAGCAGAAAACAGCAACTGGCGCTTCGGCATCTTGTTAATAGGTTAGTGCCGGAAAATGTATAATAATGGTGTAAAGTATGTATAAAACATTCAAGTATTGTCATAAAAGTAGCATGGAACATAAGAAATTATAGATACGTTTGAGACGTATCAGCATCCCCAAGCTTAGTTCCTACTCGCCCTCGAGTAGGTAAACGATAACACAAATAATTTCTGAAGTGACATGCTACCAACATAATCTTGATCAACATTATTGTAAAGCATATGAGATGAATGGAGTGATCTGAAGCAAAAGATTGCTAACAAAGATAATGACTAAACAAGTGAATCATATAGCAAAACTTTTCATGAATAGTACTTTCAAGACAAGTATCAACAAGACTTGCATAAGAGCTAACTCATAAGCAATAAATTCTTAGTAGAATGCATTGAAACAACACAAAGGATGATTAAGTTTCAGCGGTTGCTTTCAACTTGTAACATGTATATCTCATGGATATTTGTCAACATAGAGTAATATAACAGGTGCAATAAGTAAACATGTAAAAATCAATGCACACAGTTAACACAAGTGTTTGCTTCTAAGATGAAAGAAGTGGGTAAACTGACTCAACATAAAGTAAAAGAATGGCCCTTCGCAGAGGGAAGCATGGATTACTATTTTTGTGCTAGAGCTTTTGTTTTGAAAACATAGAAACAATTTTGTCAACGGTAGTAATAATTCATATGTGCTATGCATTATACTTCCTATAAGTTGCATGTCTCATGCATAGAGTACTAATAGTGCTCGCACCTTGTCCTAATCAGCTCGGAAAACACGGATTATCATCGCATAACATATGTTTCAACCAAGTGTCACAAAGGGGTACCTCTATGCCGCTTCGTACAAAGGTCTAAGGAGAAAGCACGCATTGGATTTCTCGCTTTTGATTATTCTCAACTTAGACATCCATACCGGGACAACATAGACAACAGATAATGGAATCCTCTTTTAATGCTTAAGCATTCAACAACAAATAATATTCTCATAAGAGATTGAGGTTGTATGTCCAAACTGAAACTTCCACCATGATACATGGCTTTAGTTAGCGGCCCAATGTTCTTCTCTAACATATGCATACTCAAACCATTTGATCATGAAATCGCACTTACTTCGGACAAGACGAACATGCATAGCATCTCACATGATATCCAACAAAGGTAAAAAGTTGATGGCGTCCCCGAAACATGGTTACCGCTCAACAAGCAACTTATAAGAATTAAGACACATAACTACATATTCATCACCACAATAGTTTTTAAGCTATTTGTCCCATGAGCTATATATTGCAAAGATAAAGGAATGCAATTTTAAAGGTAGCACTCAAGTAATATACTTTGAAATGGCAGAAAAATACCACATAGTAGGTAGATATGGTGGACACAAATGGCATGGGCTTTGGCTCAAGGTGTTTGGATGCACGAGAAGCATTTCCTCTCAGTACAAGGTTTGGGCTAGCAAGGTTGTTTGAAGCAAACACAAGTATGAACAGGTACAACAAAACTTACACAAGAACATATTGCAAGCATTATAAGAATCTACACTGTCTTCCTTGTTGTTCAAACACTTTACCAGAAAATATCTAGACTTAGAGAGACCAATCATGCAAACCAAATTAAACAAGCTCTACGGTAGTTCTTCATTAATAGATTAAACTACATGATGCAAGAGCTTAAACATGATCTATGAGAGCTCAAACAATTGCCAAGTTACCAAACCATATGCAGCATTTTCTGATTCCAACCAAATAGCAATTTAACGAAGCAATTTCAGCCTTCGCCATGAACATTAAAGCACAATTAAAACACAAGCGTTCCATATGAAAAAGCGGAGCGTAATATCTCCAATATAAATATGGTGGGATCCAACTTTATTCAAACCAAAACGAAAATAAAAGCAAACCGACGCTCCAAGTAAAGAACATAAGATGTGATGGAATAAAAATATAGTTTCACTAGAAGTGACCTGATAATGTTGTCGATGAAGAAGGGGATGCCTTGGGCATCCCCAAGCTTAGATGCTTGAGTCTTCTTAAAATATGCAGGGATGAACCACCGGGGCATCCCCAAGCTTAGACCTTTCACTCTTCTTGATCATAGTATATCATCCTCTTCTCTTGACCCTTGAAAACTTCCTCCACACCAAACTTCAAGCAAACTCATTAGAGGGTTAGTGCATAATCAAAAATTCACATATTCAGAGGTGACACAATCATTCTTAACACTTCTGGACATTGCACAAAGCTTCTGAAAGTTAATGGAACAAAGAAACTCATTCAACATAGCAAAAGCGGCAATGCGAAATAAAAGGCAGAATCTGTCAAAAACAGAACAGTCCGTAAAGACGAATTTTTCAGGGGCACTTAACTTGCTCAAACGGAAAAACTCAAAACAAATGAAAGTTGCGTACATATCTGAGGATCACGCACGTAAATTTGCAGATTTTTTTGATTTTTCTACAGAGAGATCTGCGCGAATTCGTGACAGACAGCAATGCTGTTTCTGCGCAGCAATCCAAATCTAGCATCAACTTTAACATAGAAACTTTACTTGACACAAAAACATGATAAGGAGAGGTTGCTACAGTAGTAAACAATTTCCAAGACTCAATAATACAGTAAATAAAATGAAACTTGGGTTATCTCCCAAGAAGTGCTTTTCTTTAACGCCTTTCAGCTAGGCGCAGAAAGTGCAAATCAAGTAACGTCAAGAGATGATGCATTAACATTCTTACCAGAGGCTTTGAGCCTACTCTTCTTACTCTTTGGTTTAGGGAACACATGACCGCATCCGGGTGTAGAGGTAAAATTTAGAGTGCCTTTGCCCATATCTATGATTGCTCCCATGAGTTTCAGCAGGGATCTTCCAAGCGTGATTTGTCCTGTCCCTACACATTCAACAACAAGATAATCAGTGGATACCGTTCTTCCAAGAAAGGTTGTGAACACGCCTTCAGCTATTCCTTTAGGAATTATAACAGAATTATCAGTAAGAGTTATTCCTTCTCCTCCTTCAGTAAGTTCCCAAAGTGTCAAAGATTCATAAATGCCTTTAGGCATAAGGCAGAACTCAGACATAATATCACAGCGGGCATAAAAAAATTCACCACAAATGGTAACTTTTATAGTAGGCACCCACATTGAAGGTTCAAAGCTTAATGGAACATAATCATAAAATTCGCGAATATGGTTGTACCCTTCTTTTAAACAAGATATATTCATTTCGAGAGTGTTTAATCTATTAAGAATGCTAGAAAGAGATGAATCAAAGTTACTAGCTGAGCTAGACGATGTGACCAATTTTTTTACGGCATTAAAAGCTTGATCTCCATCACAATGAAGGAAATCTCCTCCCACTACAGCATCTAAGGCATATCTATAGCGAAGAATAAGCCCAAAATAAAAGTTACTAAAAGCAAACTTAGAGGCATTTTAGGTTCAGTTCTACTATAAGAATAAAAAATTCTAGACCAAACTTCCTCAAAACTCTCCTCACCCCCTTGTTTAAAAGTAAAGATCGATTCCTCAGGTGATAGAGCAACAGCTAAAGGACTAGTCATGATAATAAAATAAATGCAAGTAACTAAATTTTTTTATGTTTTTGATATAGAGCAAATAAACAATACAGAAAGTAAAGTAACTAATTTTTTTGTGTTTTCGATATAGAGCTAGTAAATAAGACAGAAAGTAAAGCAACTAATTTTTTTGTGTATTTAATATGAAGCAAACAAGATAGTAAATAAAATAAAGTAAAGCAAGACAAAAACAAAGTAAAGAGATTGGATGTGGAGACTCCCCTTGCAGCGTGTCTTGATCTCCCCGGCAACGGCGCCAGAAATTTAGCTTGATGCGCGTAGATGTACACGTCCGTTGGAACCCCAAGAGGAAGGTATGATGCGCACAGCAGCAAGTTTCCCTCAGTATGAAACCAAGGTTATCGAACCAGTAGGAGCCAAGAAGCACGTGAAGGTTGTTGGTGGAGGAATGTAGTGCGGCGCAACACCAATGAAACCGGCGCCAACGTGGAACCTGCACAACACAATCAACATACTTTGCCCCAACGTAACAGTGAGGTTGTCAATGTCACCGGCTTGCTGAAAACAAAGGATTAAGCGTATCGAGTGGAAGATGGTGTTTGTTTGCAAAGAATAGTAAAAACAATGATTGTAGTAGAATGTATTCAAATGTAAAAGAATGGACCGGGGTCCACAGTTCACTAGTGGTGTCTCTCCAATAAGATAACTAACATGCTGGGTGAACAAATTACAGGTGGGCAATTGACAAATAAAGATTCAATACATATCAATGATGATTACTATGTGATTTAATCAGGGCATTACGACAAAGTACATAGACCGCTATCCAGCATGCATCTATGACTAAATAATCCACCTTCGGGTTAGCATCCGCACCCCCTCCAGTATTAAGTTGCAAACAACAGATAATTGCATTAAGTATGGTGCGTAATGTAATCAACACAAATATCCTTAGACAAAGCATTGATGTTTTATCCCTAGTAGCAACAGCACATCCACAACCTTAGAACCTACTGTCACGATCCCGGATTCAATGGAGGCATGAACCCACTATCGAGCATAATTACTCCCTCTTGGAGTTACAAGTATCAACTTGGCCAGAGCCTCTACTAGCAACGGAGAGCATGCAAGAACATAAACAACACATATATGATAGATTGATAATCAACTTACAATAGTATTCTATATTCATCGAATCCCACCAAACACAACATGTAGAATTACAAATAGATAATCTTGATCATGTTAGGCAGCTCACAAGATCTAAACAATGATAGCACATGCGGAGAAGACAACCAACTAGCTACTGGTATGGACCCATAGTCCAAGGATGAACTACTCACGCATCAATCCGGAGGCATGATGATGTAGAGCCCCTCCGGTGATGATTCCCCTCTCCGGCAGGGTGCCGGAGGCGATCTCCTGAATCCCCCGAGATGGGATTGGCGGCAGCGGCGTCTCTGGAAGGTTTTCCGTATCGTGGGTCTCGGTGCAGGGGTATTCGCGACGAAGGCTTTAAGTAGGCGGAAGGGTAGGTCAGGAGGCGGCGCGAGGGCCCCACACCATAGGGCGGCGCGGGGCCCACCCTGGCCGCGCGGCCCTGTGCTGTGGGCGCCTCGTCGCCCCACTTCGTTATCCCTCCGGTCTTCTGGAAGCTTCGTGTAAAAATAGGACCCTGGGCGTTGATTTCGTCCAATTCCGAGAATATTTCCTTACTAGGATTTCTGAAACCAAAAACAGCAGAAAACAGCAACTGGCGCTTCGGCATCTTGTTAATAGGTTAGTGCCGGAAAATGTATAATAATGTTGTAAAGTATGTATAAAACATTCAAGTATTGTCATAAAAGTATCATGGAACATAAGAAATTATAGATACGTTTGAGACGTATCATGCCCCCTGTATTTTGGTGAACCAAGACTGGCACCAACGCCGCCACTAGTGCCGGTCGTACCAGGCCACCTTGGCCGGTGGTACCAGGCTGCCTAGTGGAGCACTTCCAGTCCTCCATCGTCAGTTTCTTCAGCGCATCGGGCGGCCAATCGCCCACCTCCACATTCATGTTGTGGCCGTTGGGGCAGTCACTAGCGGTAGTACCATCCACACCTTGGCGGTACTACCGGTCGAGACCACTGCCCAACGGCAGGGCCGGCTCTATCTTTTCTGTGGCCCTTGGGCGAGCTGATGAAAGAGGCCCCTATGACTAATATGTATGTACGGTATATGTGTCTAGTTTTACTAGCAAAATATTTAAAATTAACATTCATCGATGCATTCATAGTATGAGTTTCTACAAATAACGATAGGAAGACAGAAGGAGTAGCAAAATATAAGTACTAGTATTTCTTGCTAGTTTTATTACCTCAAATAAAACCAAATTTCAATGACTCCATCGACAATAATGCTTATAATGCTTAGTGCTGCACACAAAACTTCTTCGAGCATTTCTAGATGCAAAATCATTGAGGACCACTTCAAAATCGATGTTGTCCAAGATATCCTTCTCATAAAACATGTAGCCAAGCCATTCAATCTGTCTTGTAACATAGTTGACCTCAAACAATTTTCTAGTAGTTTCAGTTTAGAGAAACTTCTTTCAGCTGATGCTACGGTTACAGGTATAGTCAAGAGGATCTGATAAGCAACTGATACATTTAGGTAGCAATGTACTATTGTAATGAACTGAAGAATCTCAGGCACTCACATCAAATCAGTTAGCAAAGTTACTTGCAACACATTTAGCTCGGAGAAAAAATCATCAAGGTCAACATCAGGTGACTCTTTATGAGCAAAGGTTTTTATAAAATCAGTGCAAGATTTTCGTAGATTACTATCATCGAAGATATTGCGCTTGTTTGAGTTGAATAAGAACCCAAACACTTTTTCAAACTCCTTTAGCTGCACAAATCGATAATTCAATGAAGCAGTTGCCATGTCTACAATGACAAGAAAGTAAGTAAAGTTGAAGGATTCAATAGCTGATAGTTTTAGTTCATCATCTTCATCTTTGACTTCATCAAAATGCTTCTTCCTTTTACATTGACATTTTGTAAGAAAATTTGGCTCTATGTCTAGATCTGATGCAATAGCTTTGGCATTTTTAATATATACTAGCATAAAAGCCTATGATGTCTACGCACGCTTCTATTCCTATAGACAGTGTTGGGCCTCCAAGAGCATAGGTTTGTAGAACAGCAGCACGTTTCCCTTAAGTGAATCACCCAAGGTTTATCGAACTCAGGGAGGTAGAGGTCAAAGATATTCCTCTCAAGCAACCCTGCAATTAAGATACAAGAAGTCTCTTGTGTCCCCAACACACCTAATACAATTGTCAGATGTATAGGTGCACTAGTTCGGCGAAGAGATATTAAAACGCAAGTGGTGTAGATGGTGGTAAACGGTAATTGCGATCTGAAATAAATATTGCAGGAAATAAAGATGCAATAAAACAGTAAATAAGCGGTGTTTGCAATATTTGTAAACAAGGCCTAGGGATCATACTTTCACTAGTGGCCACTCTCAACATTGCAATCATAATTGGATATAAATATAAGCACTTCATCATACTACTTTGAAAACACTCTCTTGTTGGATAAAGAACTCAAATTCATTGGGCAAGTGTGCAAAAGCACACCTCAAAGACGTATTCCCAAGTACTAATAAACACCCCACACTGTCAACGTGAGCATTCATAGGAGGTACTAACACACCACAATTCATAAGGGAGTTACACACGGCGCACACACTGTACCTTTACACCGAGGTCACAGTAACCCCGAAGTTCACATAATAAAACACTTGAGTAGCATATGACATCTAGATTGTAAAGCCTATGATCACATAAAGATCACATCATAAGAAAGAGAGATTGAAACACATAGCTACGGTAGAGCCCTCTGCCTCGGGGGAGAACTACTCCCTCCTCATCATGGGAGACATCAACGGCGATGAAGATGCTGGTGGTATCGATGGAGATGGATACTGGGGGCAATTCCCCGTCCCGGCGGCGTGCCGGAACAGAGACTTCTGTCCCCCGAACTTGGCTTCGCGATGGCGGCGTCTACGTAACTCTTCGTGGAATATGACTGATTGATTTAGGGTTTTCGCGACGAAAGAAATATATAGGCAAAAGGGCGGCCTCGGAGGGGTCCCGTGGGGCCCACCCCATATCTGGGCGCGGCTAGGGGGCCACCCGCGCCCCCCTATGGTGTGGAGGCCCCTTGGCCCCCCTCTGGCCCTTCTATGGCTCTTTGGGTCTGTCTCAGTAAAATATTGACTTCTGTCTTCGTGGGGTCCAATTCCGAGAATATTTCCTGTGTAGAATTTCTGAAACCAAAAACAGCAGAAAACAGGAACTGGCACTTCGACATCTTGTTAATAGGTTAGTCCCGGAAAATGCATAAAAATGATAGAAAGTATGAACAAAACATGTAGGTATTGTCACAAAACTAGCATGGAACATAAGAAATTATAGATACGTTGGAGACGTATCAGCCTACATCTCTATACTTCTGAAAATACTCAATGACCGCATCAATGTGTTGGAGAGTACCATCGATGCACACAATTTTCTCATGTAACATTAAACTTTGATCATCATCTTGTTTGGGGGTCAGATTCTTGACTTTGATTATCGCCATGGACTTCAACACTAGTTGTTGCTGAAAATACCTATTTAAAGCACCTCTTTGTGATTCAAAAAGTTGTTTCACTCTTTTTTTCATTCCTTTTCGTACCACTGGATTTATGTTTCCCCTTCGGCACTGTGACACCTAATGTTTACACGGATGACACAATGTCAGCAACACACAATTTTCGATCTATAAAAAGAAGGCAGAGCATCATTACCTTGCATGCTGTAAGCACTAAGCAGTAGCAGGAGTGTCTCAGGCGGTAGGTGCTGGGCCGCGCTGCCCGCTGGCGATCTAGGCAGACAGGGAGTCCTGGGTGAGCCATCGAGGCAGAGCGAGAGGGAGAGGGAGAGGGCGACTGGGCAAGCCCGCGAGAAGGAGGCGATGCGATGGAGAATCGATCGAGGCGTTGGCCGATGTAATAGCAATATACCGATTAGGCTGGGAAAAATCGAGGCGTTTGTGCCGTTCCCATCCCTAGACGTGCGTTCCTCTCGCTGGCCTCCTGTTTCTTTGATTCTTTCCCTCCCGCTCAGGCTGGGACTTTGGCCTTTCTCCAAATAAAAATTCTAGCAGCAAGGTATAGAAAGAAGAGAGATTTCCCACAGGACTATAAAAGAAGGGCTTCTTCTCCGGAGCGCCCAACGACTTCAAAATCCTATTTTACCTCCATTGTCGTGAGCTTCAACTATCTAGATCTCTCTAGTCCCCCACTCAAATCTCCTAATACTTGGGGATTTGGTAGAGAAGATCTAGCCCCATATATCCACCAAAGGAATTTGTATTTCCCATCATTTTCTTTGTGGATGTTTGTGAGGTGACCTCTAAGCTAATACTTGCGTAAAGCTTCGTAGTTGCATCTTGGGAGCCTTGAATTCGGTTGTGTATGCGTGCCTCAAGCTTTATGTAAAGATGTCGATTGCGACCTTAAAGGAGACCGCTTAGTGAAGTGTGAGATAGGCCTTCGTGGTGTTGCTCACCGGAGAATAGGGTGAGGCCTTTGTGGCATTGGTAGGCCTTCGTGGCACCACACCCCTCGAACGTAGACGTACTTCCCTTTACAAGGAAAGAACTATGGAAATCAAACTCTTGTGTCTCCGCGTGTTTCACCTCGGGTACTTCTATCCTTTACCGTAATTTAATACTTGTATCTTGTTTAGTTTTGTAGCACCTTGCCATATAGGTAAATTCACATAGTTGCACATCCAGAGAATTTACCTTTTGTGTCAAGCCTAAATTGATTTTTTTTTAATAAGCACCTATTCAACCTCCCCCCTCTCTCTAGGTGCCATACTGTTGTGGGCATTCTTTCAATCTTATTTGGAGGCGCTAAACAAAATGTAATAATTAACTCTTCATCAAACACAACGAGATAAGGGATGATAAAAGTGTGGGATGTCGAACAACTATGATGGTGCTTTCTCCTCCTTCTGACATTTGCTCTGTTTTTGTTACAGTGACAAAATGCTTTCCATATGTGATGTCCCCGCGAAGGAGCATACCCCGGCCACAGGCACAAAGTTCAAATCTATGGACGTCAGTGATCTACCGCACACGAAAAAGGACCTCCGTGCCACCGAGGGTCTTGAAAAGTCCGTTTTGTACTAGTGTGGAGCTATGTGCCGCCACACCGAGGGGGGAGGGGATCCTCTGCAAGGAAAGAGAATGGACAGAAGAGGTTTCCAAGGGTTTCAAGGGTGCCCCGGTGCCACCCATCAGAAGAGTGACACATGAGCGAGAGGAAAAATACATCTTCAGACCATATAATTTTGCAAGGGTGTTAAATCATGCAAAGTAATATGGATGTTAATCGTAAAAATCAAGTGAATAAGACTACAATCTACATATATTTGAACTATAAGTAGTGAGATAGAAAGCTAAGAGCAAACGTGTGCATCCTTCAAAGCGAGAGCGCATACCAACTTCGAGGTCAAACTGCTAGGTCAAACTTTGTACGAACTATACCGCCCAAGCTTCTTAGTCCTACCCACTAGAACCATCTGCCAGCATAGTTGCTACACTTATGATCTACCAAATTCTGTTGATATATAAGGATACCATGGAAAAAATATCCATCCAAATAATAACGGAATAATCTTAACTTCCTTAGGTTACAGTGAAATCCATTATAACAACAAAATTCTAAATAACGCAAACAAAATAGATGCATTTTTCATCAAAATATGATTTTAGTTTGCTGCTATAAAAATGTATTTTCCATGATAACTATACGAACAATATGGAAAAATGTAAAGACACACAAATAGTATTGAACTTAATAAAACAATATTATACTTTTGATGACAAGGTGAATCAACATGAAGTAAAAAAGTTAAGTATAAATAAGGCGCAAGATTTCAACTCGCCAAGATTTAAATGAAGAGACACGGTTCCAAGTTCCTCCTTCCATTTTTCGTTGTGCAGTTAGACACTAGAACCCAAATTTGCACGCACCAAGAATGTTGTAAAGTATCTCACGAGCGGCGGTAGGTGGAAGTACAGTGCCTTGAGCACATGGGGAACCACCCTCTGCATAACCTCAAGGTTGGCAGGATCATGCGTCACAACGTTGGCCTCAAAGTTTCGTGCCAATCGAGGGGCCTGTAACACATCCTAATCCATCAGGTTGAAAAGCATGATGGCTTCCGCCACAACCTCAAGGACTGAGAGATAGATCTATGGTCTGAACTCGGAGAAATTGGTGTTGGTCAATGATGTCTACGGGTGCTTCTATTCTTGTAGACAGTGTTGGGCCTCCAAGAGCAGAGGTTTGTAGAACAGCAGCAAGTTTTCCCTTAAGTGGATCACCCAAGGTTTATCGAACTCAGGGAGGAAGAGGTCAAAGATATCCCTCTCAAGCAACCCTGCAATCACGATACAAGAAGTCTCTTGTGTCCCCAACACACCTAATACACTTGTCAGATGTATAGGTGCACTAGTTCAGCGAAGAGATAGTGAAATACAAGTAGTATGGATGTATATGAGTGGTAATAGTAATCTGAATAAAATATGGCAGCGAGTAAACATGCAACGAACGAGTAAGTAAGCGGTGTTTGCAGTATTGGAAACAAGGCCTAGGGATCATACTTTAACTAGTGGACACTCTCAACATTGATCGCATAATAAATAATAACTTCTCTCATTTGTGCTACATACACTCTTTTGTTGGATGACAAACACCATTCGTTGTGTAGGGCTACAAGAGCTCCCTCAAGCCGGAGTTAACAAGCGCCACAACATTCGGCATTCATATTTAAGTAACCTTAGAGCATAATAGATCTTTGCAAAATAGCCCGAGTACTAACATAGCATACACACTGTCACCATTACACTATGAAGGGGGAATAAATCACATCAATACTATCATAGCGATAATCAACTCCATAACCTACAAGAGATTATGATCATAATCTACGACAAGAACCACACGATGCACACACTGTCACCATTACACCATGCAGGAGGAATAGACTACTTCAATAACATCACATGAGTAGCACATAGACTAGTAGCGATACAAAGCTCATATGAATCTCAATCATGTAAGGCAGCTCATGAGATCATTGTATTGAAGTACATAGGAGAGAGATTAATCACATAGCTACCGGTACAGCCCTTAGCCTCGATGGAGAACTACTCCCTCCTCATCATGGGAACAGCAGCGTTGATGGAGATGGCGGTGGTGTCGATGGAGAAGCCTTCCGGGGGCACTTCCCCGTCTCGGTGGCGTGCCGGAACAGAGACTCCTGTCCCCCAGATCTTGGCTTCGCGATGGCGGCGGCTCTGGAAGGTTTCTCGTACCGTGGCTTTTCCCGTGTCGAAGATTTAGGTCAGGGACCTTTAAATAGGCGAAGAGGCGGAGTCGGAAGGCTAACGAGACGGTGACACAATAGGGGGGCGCGGCCCAGGCCCTGGCCGTGCCACCCTGTCATCTGGTGGCCCTGTGGCCCCCCTCTCCTGGGTCTCGGGCGTTCTGGAAGCTTCGTGGAAAAATAGGATGCTGGGCATTGATTTCGTCCGATTCCGAGAATATTTCCTTACTAGGATTTCTGAAACCAAAAACAGCAGAAAACAGAAGCGGCACTTCGAGCATCTCGTCAATAGGTTAGTTCCGGAAAACGCATCAAAACGATATAAAGTGTGAACAAAACATGTAGGTATTGTCATAAAACAAGCATGGAACATCAGAAATTATAGATAGGTTGGAGACGTATCAGCATCCCCAAGCTTAGTTCCTACTCGCCCTCGAGTAGGTAAACGATAACACAAATAATTTCTGAAGTGACATGCTACCATCATAATCTTGATCAACATTATTGTAAAGCATATGACATGAATGGAGTGATTCAAAGCAATGATCTATAGGTTGCTAACAAATAGATAACATACAACAAAACTTTTCATGAATAGTACTTTCAAGACAAGTATCAAAAAGTCTTGCATAAGAGTTAACCCATAAAGCAATAAATTCAAAGTAAAGGCATCGAAGCAACACAAAGGAAGATATAAGTTTCAGCAGTTGCTTTCAACTTTCAACATGCATATCTCATGGATAATTGTCAACACAGAGTAATATGATGAATGCAAATAAGCAAGCATGTAACAATCAATGCACAGTTGACACAAGTGTTTGCTTCTAAGATGGAAGGAAATGGGTAAACTGACTCAACATAAAGTAAAAGATAGGCCCTTCGCAGAGGGAAGCAGGGATTAAATCATGTGCTAGAGCTTTTCAAGTTTTGAAATCATATAGAGAGCATAAAAGTAAAATTTTGAGAGGTGTTTGTTGTTGTCAACGAATGGTAATGGGTACTCTAACTACCTTATCAACCAGACTTTCAAGAGCGGCTCCCATGAAGGACGTTATCTCTACCAGCAAGGTAGATCATCCCTCTTCTCTTTTGTTTACACATGTATTTTAGTTTTATTTATTAGATGACACTCCCCCCAACCTTTGCTTACACAAGTCATGGATAACTGAATCCTCGGGTGCCTTCCAACATTCACATACCATGGAGGAGTGTCTATTTGCAAATTTAAGTTGCTTACTGATAGATCAGAGCAAAACACGTGAAGAGAATTATTAATGCAAGTTAATTAATTGGGGCTGGGAACCCCATTGCCAGCTCTTTTTGCAAAATTATTGGATAAGCGGATGAGCCACTAGTCCATTGTGAAAGTCTGTCAGAAGTAAATGACAAGATCGAAAGATAAAACACCACCACTACAAAGGAAAACAATTTTTTTGACAAATCACTTTCGTCATATTAAGGCCAATTTTCGTCAAGGATTACTTCGCGGTGGCAAAATTTGATCGTCATGGGGTTCGTCAAGGAAGCTCCGTCATAAAATATCGGGGGTGACGGTATGCATTTTTTCGTCAACGTCAAATGTTTGATGGTGACGACACGCAAATTCGTCAACATCAAAGGTTCATTGTTGACGAGACGGGTTTGTCACGAAAAATTGCAACTTTCGTCAATATCTAAATCTTGGGAAGTTTCGATTGGTCCAAAAAAGCATATGTGGCCTTACATGTGGGTCCCATTTGGCTTCGACAACATGGGTCCGACGGCGCCGACATGGATATCTGTCATGTGGGACCGGCATGGTGCCGGTCTGGTGGGACCCACAAAATATTATGACAAGCTGGACCCACAATATTCGACCGGTGGGATCCACAAAATTCGGACAAGTGGGACCAGGTTGTTGCCGACATATGGGTCCCAATAATGCTTGATCGGTGGGACCCACAAATTCGACAAGTGGGACCACAAATTGGTGCCACGTGGTTTCATTTAATAGTGACGTTGTGACATTTTCCGTCACCTTTTGAATTTGACAAAATTTGAGAGCATTTGAATTATTTGCGAAATTTGGGGAACAAAAAACTGGCGAAATATCAAAAAGTAGACAATAAATATCATACTTAAATGGTGGCACAAGAAGTATATATGTCTCTCACAGACCGAAAGATTCATAAGAAAATTACAATTGGAACACAAAGAAATTAAAAGACCTATGATTAATAATGTTGTAGGACGGTGGTGCAATAGATTAGTTGCCCCGGGATTGAGAAATGGATGGTGGCTGGGATGTCCTCAAGAGCAAATTAAGCACGGCATCCATTTACGTCGACCTCTTTTCATAAGCCGAGTCTTTTCTTCTTGGGCTTTCTTCACAGACTTCAAGTTCTTCCTCCTCGCTTCTTCCCGATGTCTTCAAATTTTTCATCTTGTTCTTGCAGTCTTGCCTGCATCCCACTGTGGTACGTTTCAGCTGCTTCGTATGGAGTTACTGCTCTTGATCCGCGGTCTTTTTTGTAGCTCTCGGATGCGTGTAGTCGAGACAGAAGACTTCCGGAACTTGTTGCGACGCCCAATCTTGGTAGGAATGTGCTGTTGCGAGGTGGTGGATGGGCTTTTCTCGCTCGGAACTAGCTGAACAATTTGCAAATCGAGTCAAATCAGGTTCATCTTCATTGCGTGGCGCCGCTTTTTTGCCACCATTTGATCCCGCATAAAGATTACAATCATTGCATGGACAACATACAAAACTGGATTATATTATATTGTGCTAATAAGAAATATTTCTTACATATGCACTTTTTGCTTCAGACACTCATAATGTTATCCTTGTTAGTGTGTGTGATTCTAAAAAATTCAATTGGAGAGGTTTCTTGTTCCTGCTGCTTAGCCTTCGCTTGAAAAATGTAGAATGCACATTACCATTGTACACTTGTGTATGACGAAGTATGAACTGTATTGGGAAATTCAGAACACTTACTAGATGTTCCCAGTGAGCAACATAGCTTCGAGATCCAGTGGTATGGAACTGTTTCACAGCTTCTCTGTTCTTTCCATTTATTACACACAGTCCCTATGTTCAGTACATGCATTTTATTTATCCGGATCGGAAAAATGTAAGAATTCGATAGTCTGTTATTGAAAGGAATAACGTTTATGTACCTGGTACTTCTCATCAAACCATCTTTTCACCAGTTCTTTCCAGCTTTTCTCTTCTACGTGACCTGGCTTCTAGAGATATGCTTGCTCCAGTGTGAGATTTTTAATTTTCGGCCAATACTCTTTTTTAAGCCTATATCGGAACTGCCGAATACTAACTTACGACATATCGGTGCACACATCTTGAGCCACCTCATCATTTTTGTCCATATTAAACTTTCCCTGCAAAATAGTGATGCATTAATCGGTAGATTCTTAGATAGTTGATCATGTAGCATACTAATTAGGTTAAACCAAGATTGTACAGGACTCACCGCTCATTGTACTTATAGCATGAGGAATGACATGTTTGAGAGTTGCATCTTTCTTGTACTTGTGTCCGAGTGTGTTGCAAGCGGCATTTTTCACGGATGTGAATACCAACCTCATTGCTCGGCTTTGCTTGACTGGACATAATCCTTGGGTCTCCCGACACCGGGAGTGAATTCAATTGGCATCTTATTGCCACCATGTCTTCTTGTGTACTCATGTAGTCCATGGCCCATGGTACGTCTGCGTCCACCTCTCTTTCTCTTACTACCGTCAGATGTTGTCAATGTCTCTGAAATAAGAGATATGAAATGATTCTCTTTTATATGAAAATATGCGGTACAGTGTTTAGTTTTTACAAATTTTCATACCTTGCCGCTCAAAGTTTACAATTTGATTGTCCTCAGGAGATGAGGTGCTGCCTCCAGATGTCATGATCTGGTTAGGTGAGGGTGCTCCTTCAGTGTTCAGACCAGCAGTGGCCGTCGGCTCATCAGATGACCCAGCTTGAGGTTCAGTTGTTGCCATTGATCTTGTTGCAATGTTGGATGGTGCAACTTCAGGTCTGGATCGCTTCTTCTGTGCAACTATTGCAGAAGAAGCAACTATCTACAAGCACGATAGAGGCTACATTAGTAGGAAACATTTAGCATGTACGTATTTCCTATCATAGTTCGGACATAGTTCCACAGACCTGAGCTGAAGTTTTGCCGACAGTGCGCTGATCCTCATCTGAATGAAGATCATCATCAGCAGTAGCTATCTCTTCTGGATTCGGTTCATACGAAGGGTCCTCTTCGACCTCCATCTCTTCGCAGTCTGTGTCCTTTAGATTGTTACTAGTTCCTATTTGTACCCCACCATACACTAATGTACGTGCAAAACCAGTGAAATCTTTCTGAAATTTGTGGCCGGGTCCATATCCGTCAGCGAAATTTTTTTCCATGCGTACTACATTTTCTTGCATTTGTTTCTCCTTGGCAATCTCATATG